>NC_133743.1:1478748-1481248 GCF_048934315.1 Petromyzon marinus
AGTCATCTCTAGTTCATCTCTAGGCATCTCTGGCATCTCTAGGCATGTCTAGGCATCTCTAGGCATCTCTAGTAATCTCTAGTAATCTCCAGGCATCTCCAGGCATCTCTAGTAATCTCTAGGCATCTCTAGTCATCTATAAGCATGTCTAGCCATCTCTAGTCATCGCTAGTAATCTCCAGGCATCTCCAGGCATCTCTAGTCATCTCTAGGCATCTCTAGGTATCTCGCCATCTCTAGGCATCTCTAGTCATCTCCGGTCATATCCAGGCATCTCTAGTCATCTCTAGTCATCTCTAGTCATCTCCGGTAATCTCCAGGCATCTCTAGGCATATCTAGTAATCTCTAGGCATGTCTAGGCATCTCTATTCATCTCTAGGCATCTCGACATATCTAGGCATTTCTAGTCATCTCTATCAGTCTAGCATCTCTAGGCATCTCCAGTCATCTCTGGTCATCTCTAGGCATCACCAGTCATATCCGGTCATCTCTAGGCATCTCTAGGCATCTCTATTAATCTCCAGCCATCTCTAGGCATCTCCAGTCATCTCTGGTCATCTCTAGGCATCTCTAGTAATCTCCAGTCATCTCTAGTCATCTCTAGTCATCTCTAGGCATCTCTAGTAATCTCTAGTAATCTCCAGTCATCTCTAGTCATCTCTAGGCATCTCTAGGCATCTCCAGTCATCTCTAGTCATCTCTAGGCATCTCTAGGCATCTCCAGTCATCTCTAGTCATCTCTAGTCATCTCTGGTCATCTCTAGGCATCTCTAGGTGTCTCTAGTCATCTCCAGGCATCTCTGGTCATCTCTAGGCATCTCTAGTAATCTCCGGTCATCTCCAGGCATCTCTAGGCATCTCCTAAGTATCTCTAGGCATCTCCAGTCATCTCTAGGCACCTCTAGTCATCTCTAGGTATCTCTAGTCATCTCGTCATCTCTGGTCATCTCTAGGCATCACCAGTCATATCCGGTCATCTCTAGGCATCTCTAGGCATCTCTAGTAATCTCCAGCCATCTCTAGGCATCTCCAGTCATCTCTGGTCATCTCTAGGCATCTCCTAGGCATCTCTAGTAATCTCCAGTCATCTCTAGGCATCTCTAGTAATCTCCAGTCATCTCCAGTCATCTATAGTCATCTCTAGTCATCTCTAGGCATCTCTAGGCATCTCCAGTCATCTCTAGTCCATCTCTAGGTATCTCTAGGCATCTCCAGTCATCTCTAGTCATCTCTAGTCATCTCTGGTCATCTCTAGGCATCTCTAGGTGTCTCTAGTCATCTCCAGGCATCTCTGGTCATCTCTAGGCATCTCTAGTAATCTCCGGTCATCTCCAGGCATCTCTAGGCATCTCTAAGTATCTCTAGGCATCTCCAGTCATCTCTAGGCACCTCTAGTCATCTCTAGGTATCTCTAGTCATCTCGTCATCTCTGGTCATCTCTAGGCATCACCAGTCATATCCGGTCATCTCTAGGCATCTCTAGGCATCTCTAGTAATCTCCAGCCATCTCTAGGCATCTCCAGTCATCTCTGGTCATCTCTAGGCATCTCTAGTAATCCCCAACATCTCTAGTCATCTCTAGTCATCTCTAGGCATCTCTAGTCATCTCTAGTCATCTCTAGGCATCTCTAGTCATCTCTAGTCATCTCTAGGCATCTCTAGGCATCTCCAGTCATCTCTAGTCATCTCTAGTCATCTCTGGTCATCTCTAGGCATCTCTAGGTGTCTCTAGTCATCTCCAGGCATCTCTGGTCATCTCTAGGCATCTCTAGTAATCTCCGGTCATCTCCAGGCATCTCTAGGCATCTCTAAGTATCTCTAGGCATCTCCAGTCATCTCTAGGGCACCTCTAGTCATCTCTAGGTATCTCTAGTCATCTCGTCATCTCTAGGCATCTCTAGACACCTCCAGTCACCTCCAGTCACTTCCAGTCACTCCCCCTCCCCCCCTATTGCTTAGCCACGGCCCGCTGCTTCGGCTTGGCCTGCCTGCTCAGGCTCAAGGTGGTCGTAGGTGTGGGTCTCTATGGGTCTCTATGGGTCTCCAGTCACCTACAGTCACCTCCCAGTCACCTCCAGTCACCTCCAGTCACCTCCAGTCACCCCCCTATTGGCTTAGCCACGGCCCTCTGCTTCGGCTTGGCCTGCTGCTCAGGCTCAAGGTGGTCGTAGGTGTGGGTCTCTATGGGTCTCTATGGGTCTCCAGTCACCTACAGTCACCTCCAGTCACCTCCAGTCACCTCCAGTCACTCCCCCCCTCCCCCCCTATTGCTTAGCCACGGCCCGCTGCTTGGGCTTGGCCTGCTGCTCAGGCTCAAGGTGGTCGTAGGTGTGGGTCTCTATGGGTCTCTATGGGTCTCTATGGGTCTCCAGTCACCTACAGTCACCTCAGTCACCTCCAGTCACCTCCAGTCACTCCCCCCCTCCCCCCCTATTGCTTAGCCACGGCCCGCTGCTTGGGCTTGGCCTGCTGCTCAGGCTCAAGGTGGTCGTAGGTGTG
>NC_133743.1:1486248-1727306 GCF_048934315.1 Petromyzon marinus
CGGCGATCCAATAGCGGACCGGTGTGGTTTTTGCGAGTGTGTGGAAAGAGAGTGGAAGCGTGGTTGCGCTCGCTGTTCGCGGTGGTCGCCGCGTGTGTGGAGCGGCGCCGCGTGGGGTGTGTGCGCTACAATCCCTCGGTGGCGGACTCCCACGTTGCGAGCGGATACCCATCTCGCACGCGTGCCCATCGCGTAGCCCCTTTAAACCCATTTAATCCAATCCCCCCAATCGCCGGAGTGGGTACGAGCGACGTCGCTTACCCTCCGAACTCTAACCCCCTGTTACCCGCGTGTGATTGGTGCGTGGGACTGCGCGGGCGGGGAGCGTCGCGTTCGGGTGCCGGCGAAGCGCTTAGCGGGCCTCAGGGCGGTCGAGGGCGATGCCTCACCGGCAGGAAACCCGGACTCGGAGGGAGGGACAGCCCAGGGGGGGGAACAGGAGCACGGCGACCCTTCCCCGCCCGGTGAGGAGTGCAGCGGCGGCAGCTCCCACACTAGCGGAGAGTCTGGGGGCGTCGGTACTTCGCGGGCAGGGTCGCAGGCAGGAGAGATCCCGGGGGCCGACGACCCTAACAAAAGCACGTGCAACGTGGCTCAACCAGCAGCGGGAAAGCACGAGCAGCCGCCAACAACTTCAGCAAACCAGTGACCAAGCGCGTGCGACTTGAGTCATACAGCAGTGGAGGAAACCTGCTGTCAGAGAGCCGCCAACAACCTCAACAAGAGAGAGGGGCGCGTGCCACTCGGCTCACTCAGCAGAAGAAAAACTTGACCTGTCGCCCGCGAGCGCAGCGTCAGATACTACAGCAGCGGAAAGAGCGCGCGCCGGCGCAGCTCATCCAGCAGCGGAGAGAAACTGCTGTCGGCGAATCGGCACGGGCGCGTTCGCGCATCTTCGAGGAGAAAGAGCGCGGCCAGCAACGCCAAGCAAGAGCGTGCAGCAGCTCAGCCAGCAGTGGAGAGAAACTGCTGTCGGCGAACCAGCACGGGCGCGTTCGCGCATCTTCAAGGAGAGGGAGCGTGCGCCACCAGCGTGCCATCAGCATCAGCACCAGCGCGTGCCAACAGCGTGCCACCAGCGTTGCTACAGTGAGCAACTTCGCGTCACCAGCGCTGAGAGGGCAGCGGCCCCGCACCCAACGCCCATCGGCGCGACGACGGCGAGCGTCGCGCTGACTCATCCAGCCAGCGGTGGACAGAAACTGGCAGCCGTTCGTATGCCCCTCCCCCACACTCCCTTCTCACTCCCCCACCGCTACACAACGAACGAGCAAACTTTTTTTTTTGACAAGGAAATCAACCTAGGCGTTTGCTCAACGCAAGAAATCAACAACGCTCCCATTAAACATACAAGACTCATGATTAACTGCGTCAACTATTAGCTGATAACATCGCCACCCATTGGGTTACGTTGATGAGGCAATCAGAATTATTTCAGTCGAACGCTTTAATTGCATAATCGTTGATGAATCAATGAACGAACATCGCCGTGGTACTGTGCTGACGATTTCAAGCATAATAATTTCGCATATCAGAATGTGTTAAGGATTGGATACGAATCAAAGACCGAGTGCCGTGTTGTGTAATCATTCAAGAATACGAGTTTGCATATTATAAGGTTAAGGTTTTGATAGAATAGTTCGCTTGTTTTTAATCTCTCTCTCAACAACCGATCGATTGCGTTACGCGTCGGGAATTAACCACAGGTGCCGCTATCGAGGTGAAACAACGTAATCGTGATGGTATCCTGTTAACGCTGTGTTGAAATTCCAACATCCCGAGATTGAGTTTTCATATTATCCAAAAATTAAAGTTAGCTAGAAAATGAAATTGATCAAAGCAGAAGGTTTGTGTGTGATTCTTCCTGAAATTCTGCATAATATTGTTCTGCGTATGAGATCTGAATCCTGGGGACCTATCATAAGCACACTATCACCACACATAATCCATAGCACACATAATTCGTAATGTTCAATCGAGAGTAATTGTATCCTTATCGATAATACGGAATTAAAGAGCAGAGTCGAATCGACTCTCTCTCATTCACGCTCACAACGCCTGCGTCACTGCATACGATTAATTGTGTTATTCCAATTCATAACACAATCCTCGTCACCGAGGCTCGACCTTATAATCCATAACGACCTGCATTATCATAACCACGCCCACTCACATAAATTAATACGATTATCTCTCGAATCAGCATAATTTATGCGCATAATTACACTGATTAACATAATTTCGGATAAATTATGCAAATCTCAAATTTCATTTAATTTTCATCAATTTTCATAACACCTATATATGCAACAAGAGCCACGCGGCATAGCTCCTGCTGTCTGTGTGTGTGTGGTGTGTGTTAGTGTTAGTGTGTGTGAGTTAGTGTGTGTGTGCCTTACCATCAGCCCCACCAAAACTAAGCACCTGCCTGGGTATTTTGTACCATCGGACACTCCACCCCCACAACTCCCAATCGGTGATGGGGCAGTTGTAGAGAGAGTGGAGAGTTTCCCATTCCTGGGCAGTGTGCTTATGACTGGCTCCAGTTTAACAGCAGAGGTCTCACTCCGAATCAGTCGAGCGGCAATATCTTTTCATCGGTTGCGTAACGCTGTGTGGAAGCTACCTGGTCTGTCGCTCCGCACTAAGCTTCAGGTCTTCTCGGCCACGGTCATTCCCTCCCTTCTCTACGCTTGCGAAACGTGGACCCCCCTAATGGAACATCTTCGCCGGTTAGAAACATTTAGGCTGGCCTGCCTACGATCCATCCTGGGTTTAACCAGACTGGATTGTGTGAGGAGCTCACAAATCCTTGAAAGATCTGGGCAGGGTCCCATCGGTGAGCTCCTCCGGCAGGCAAGGCTGCGATGGCTGGGTCATGTACCCCGGATGCCCAGCCACCGCATGCCGAAACAGCTTTTGTTTGGCCGGATTGAGGGGGCTAAGCGGGCGCGGCACGGGCTAGAGAAGAGATGGAGTGATGTGGTACAGGAGGACGTGGAGCTGAGTGGACTTGCCGATGACTGGTACCAGCGGTGTCAAGATCGGCCTCTGTGGAGGAGGCTCGTGAAGGATGCTACTGGGCAGTTGGAGGCAGTCGCCCTCCAACAACAATGGAGGGCGGAGGAGCGACGCTCACAACAACGAGCGGGGCGCCGGGTGGCTAAAGCACAGCAGGTGGGCACAGTAGGGGGCACAGGTGGTGCATCAGCCAGTCATCTCAGTCAGTCGACCCGTGGCACCTGGGTCTGCCCCGTGACCTCCTGCCAGCGGGCGTTCGACACTTCACGTGGCCTCAGGGTGCACATAGCCTGGCACAAGCGTCGTGGTGACGTCACCGCCACTTAGTGGCGAATGGCGGTTGTTGTTGTGTGTTGTGTGCATGTGTGTGTGCTGTGTTAGTGTGTGTGCGTGAGTTAGTGTGTGTGCGTGAGTTAGTGTGTGTGCGTGTGTGTGTGCGTGCGTGCGTGTGTGAGTTAGTGTGTGAGTTAGTGTGTGTGTTAGTGTGTGTGTGAGTTAGTGTGTGTGCGTGTGTGCGTGTGTGCGCGCGTGTGTGGTGTGTGCGTGCGTGTGTGCGCGTGTGTGCGTGTGTGCGTGTGTGCGTGTGCGTGCGTAGGAGTGGGGTGGTGTGTGTGATGGTAGCGGTGAGAGCGGTCAGAGCTCCAGACTGCTGTGAGCTCGCCTCAACATGAACCAGAGAGTGGTGGTTGGTTACTTAAACCTCCACCTTCAATTAATTACCACTAAGCCACGTGGAAAAATATCCAACTAAGATTGATTGTGCCAGAGGCCCTTGGGGGGACAGGCGTCTATGACGTCTCCTGGCCAAACCCCAATTGGCGGAGCCAGGAGATTGAATCTCTACCCTCGGGGCTCCTCCAGAAACAACGAAAAGCCACTTCGTGTGGCCACGTGGAATGTTCGAACGCTCACTGCGGAGGAGAGGCTGCCCACTCCTCTGTCGGGAGCTGGACCGGTACCGCCTGGATCTCTGCGGCATTCAGGAGGTCCGGTGGACCGGTTCTGGCTCCTGCCACCACGAGGGGTGGACAGTCCTCTATTCGGGGCACTTGCAACTTTCGTCAGCTAGCTGAGACCAGGCCACCTTAGGTTGGAATGGGGTCCTGGGTGTACACCCACCACCGGAGCGGAAGAATGGCAGGCGCATCTTACAGATGACAAGTCGATGGTCAGAGGGCAGATCAGCTCCACGGTAGGTCCTGGTGTCAAGGACATGGGCTCGCATCCGCTGGTCCGTCACTATGTAGTCCAGCAGATGTTCTTGCTTGGACCCGGCGTGCATCCATGATGTTGTGTGGATGCGCCGATGCCGGAACAGCGTGTTAGTAATTACAAGCCCATGGGCTGCACAAAAATCTAGCAGCCTCCTACCGTTGTTATTGAGCTGATCTGGCCCATGCCCTCCAATCACTCCAGACCAGGTGCCAGCATCATGACCAACTCGGGCATTGAAGTCACCCAACAAGATTACTCTATCCCGAGGGGCCACTTTAGCCAGCACCTGTGACAGGAGGTCATAGAAGGCATCTGACTCATCGGCTTTGCCTGCATCCCTCCACGGATGTTCGTCTTCGGTGGGAGCATAAGTAACCACGACCACCAATCCTCGCCTCCGGTTGATGGGAAGGCGAGCCCAAAGTAACCTGGAACTTACAGCTTCCCACACCTCACCGCCACGCTCCCACGCCCCCTTCATTCTTTTATTCAGAAGACCCACACCCTGTTGTTTGGCAGTCTGCTGCCCCGAGTAGAGGACTGTCCACCCCTCACGGTGGCAGGAGCCAGAACTGGTCCACCGGACCTCCTGAATGCCGCAGAGATCCAGGCGGTAGCGGTCCAGCTCCCGACAGAGGAGCGGCAGCCTCTCCTCTACAGTGAGCGTTCCAACATTCCACATGGCCACACGAAGTGGCTTTTCGTTGTTTCTGGAGGAGCCCCGAGGGTTGAGATTCAATCTCCTGGCTCCGCCAATTGGGGTTTGGCCAGGAGATGTCATAGACGCCTGTCCCCCCGGGGCCTCCGGCACAAGCTTATTAAGTTGTTTACATTGTAGTTTAGTGGTAATTAATTGAAGGTGGAGGGGTTACCAGCCCCTCGCACCCGTCCAGAGCCCCTGTTTAGCCCCTGTGGTGGTCACAGACGCCATGAAGGGAATGGCCAATTTAAGTTGGACCTCCCCCCACGGTACTGCCCACCACAGCGTTGCCGTCCGGCACCACGGGGAGGTAGGGGGTTGTTTTTGATGGACTACACTCACACACACACAGACACACAAACTCACAAGCACACTCACACGTAAACACTCACCCACACACAGACACACACCCACAGACACACTCACACACAGACACCCACACACAAACACACACACAAACACATAAACACACACACACACTCACACACACAACAACAACCGCCATTCGCCACTAAGTGGCGGTGACGTCACCACGACGCTTGTGCCAGGCCATGTGCACCTTGAGGCCACGTGAAGTGTCGAACGCCCGCTGGCAGGAGGCAGACTATACTTTCAGGGATCACTTCTATAGTTTCCAACTTATGAAATGGGCTCTAAAGTGGCTGGACCAACCTCACTCACACACACTCACACGCACACACTCACACACACACTCACAAACACTCACTCACCCACACTCACACACAGACACACACACACTCACAAACACTCACTCACTTACCCACACTCACTCACGCACAGACACACACAGACACACACTCACTCACACACTCACTCACACACTCACTCACACACTCACCCACACTCACACACAGACACACTCACTCACTCACCCACACTCACACACAGACACACACACTCACACTCACTCACACTCACCCACACTCACACTCACCCACACTCACACACAGACACACACAGACACACACTCACTCACACACTCACTCACCCACACTCACACACTCTCACACACACTCACACACACACTCACATACTCACACACTCACCCACACCCACACGTGCGTACTTATTCTAACCACAGCGCTCTTATCAGCAACAGCAGAATTCCATAAATATTCACAAAAACTCCCACAAACGCACACACACAGACAAAGCTCCCCCAGATAGCCTCTAGCAGGGCTGTAGGGGCAAGTGCTGCTAGTAGCGAGTAGCAGCACCTATGATACACACACAGACAAAGCTCCCCCAGGTAGCCTCTAACAGGGCTGAAGGGGCAAGTGCTGCTAGTAGCGAGTAGCAATGTCTATGAATGCCAACACACCCACCCACATATTCACTCAATCACACTCACTCACCTACTCACTCTCTCACTCACTCACCCACTCACTCACTCACACATTCACTCACTCACACACTCATTCACTTACTCACTCACACATTCACTCACCCACCCACTCACTCACACACTCACTCATCCACTCACTCATCCACTCACTCACCCACTCACTCACCCACTCACTCACTCATCCACTCACTCACCCACTCACCCACTCACTCACTCACCCACTCACTCATTCACTCTCTCACCCACTCACTCATTCACCCTCTCACTCACTCACTCATTCGCTCTCACCTGGAGCTTACGGAGAGTGGAGGAGAGAGCCGAGCCACAGAGTCGCCTTCACACAGCAGCAGCAGCAGAGCTCTCAACACTACCACGATTACATCAACACTACTACACCAACACTACTACTACCACTACACTACGACTACACCACTACTCAACACTACCACGACTACACCAACACTACCACGACTACTACCACGACGACACCAACACAACCACTACTACACCACCACTACACCACTACTAATACTACCACGACTACACCAACACTACTACACCAACACTACTACACCAACGCTACCACTACTACACCACTACTACACCACGACTACACCACTACTCAACACTACCACGACTACATCAACACAACCACTACTACACCACTACTACTTCTACTACACCACTACTACTACACCACTACTAATACTACACCACCACGACCCCTCCTCCCCGTGACTCCTCCCCGTGACTCCTCCCCGTGACTCCTCCCCGTGACTCCTCCCCGTGACTCCTCCCCGTGACTCCTCCCCGTGACTCCTCCCCCCTCGTTCTCCCCTCCCCCCGCTCCTCCTCCTCCTCCTCTCCCCCACCCCACTTCTCCCCGTGACCCCTCCCCGTGACCCCTCCCCGTGACCCCTCCCCGTGACCCCTCCCCGTGACCCCTCCCCGTGACCCCTCCCCGTGGCTCCCCCCCCCCCCCCACACATGGGGTGGCATAGTCGAGGTCTCAACCAATTGGTGTTGATGAAGTTTCAATAAAGAAACTCCCCTCAGTGTCCTGGAGCGACATTTTTGGGTCTTCAGCAGTGGAGCTCGGCTGACGTGACGGACCGCGGACGGCCGCAGCCCTGAAATCAGAAATCATCAGGAATCAGGAATCATCAGGAATCAGAAATCATCAGGAATCAGGAATCAGAAATCTTGGCATCACCGGAGCCACGGGCGTCCATCGAACGGACCCAACTTTTTTGAGCGATCATGAGATTGTCTTCTCCGCTGCCAAGGTCCTCCGCAGACCTACAGGTTATATCACCAGAGACGTGTCCACGGAGCCATTCGGATATGCAAGCCACAGGCGTAACTTCAAACCGAGAGGGTGGCTTTTCAAATTAAGCCACCATTGGGAGAGAGAGAGAGAGAGAGGGGAGAGAGAGGGGAGAGAGAGGCCATCTTACTTGGTTCTTTCGGTGAAAGCCACCGCCACTTAGAATGGGAGTGAAAATAATAAATGGATAGAATAGAATAACGCGGTGAAATTCTCACGACGTTTCGGCCCAACAAGACGGGGCGGGCCCCTTCATCAGGTGAAGGGACGAGACTGTCTGGAGTCTCGTCCCTTCATCAGGTGAAGGGACGAGACTGTCTGGAGTCTCGTCCCTTCATCAGGTGAAGGGACGAGACTGTCTGGGCGAGACTGTCCGGAGTCTCGTCCCTTCATCAAATTCATTGGAGAGACCTTCATCAGGTGAAGGGACGAGACTGTCTGGAGTCTCGTCCCTTCATCAGGTGAAGGGACGAGACTGTCTGGAGTCTCGTCCCTTCATCAGGTGAAGGGACGAGACTGTCTGGGCGAGACTGTCCGGAGTCTCGTCCCTTCATCAAATTCATTGGAGAGACCTTCATCAGGTGAAGGGACGAGACTGTCTGGAGTCTCGTCCCTTCATCAGGTGAAGGCACGAGACTGTCTGGGCGAGACTGTCCGGAGTCTCGTCCCTTCATCAAATTCATTGGAGAGACCTTCATCAGGTGAAGGGACGAGACTGTCCGGAGTCTCGTCCCTTCATCAAATTCATTGGAGAGACCTTCATCAGGTGAAGGGACCAGACTGTCTGGAGTCTCGTCCCTTCATCAGGTGAAGGGACGAGACTGTCTGGGCGAGACTGTCCGGAGTCTCGTCCCTTCAACCTGATGAAGGGGGCCGCTTGTGTTGTTGTGCCCGAAACGTCGTGAGAGTTTCACCGCGTTATTTTACTTGATCGATTTATTATTTTCACTCCCATTCTACGAGGCGGTGGCTTTCACCGAAAGAGCCGAAGAAGGATGAATCCTTCTCGGTCACGAAAGCTTCAAATCTAAATCATCATCAGGTTATTGTTTCCCTTCTACGTGACTTTACCGAAAGAACCAAAGAAGGATGAATTCTTGCGGTCACGAAAGCTTTAAATCTAAATCATCATCAGGTTATTGTTTCCCTTCTACGTGACTTTACCGAAAGAACCAAAGAAGGATGAATCCTTCTCGGTCACGAAAGCTTTAAATCTAAATCATCATCAGGTTATTGTTTCCCTTCTACGTGACTTTACCGAAAGAACCAAAGAAGGATGAATCCTTCTCGGTCACGAAAGCTTTAAATCTAAATCATCATCAGGTTATTGTTTCCCTTCTACGTGACTTTACCGAAAGAGCCGAAGAAGGATGAATCCTTCTCGGTCACGAAAGCTTTAAATCTAAATCATCATCAGGTTATTGTTTCCCTTCTACGTGACTTTACCGAAAGAACCAAAGAAGGATGAATCCTTCTCGGTCACGAAAGCTTTAAATCTAAATCATCATCAGGTTATTGTTTCCCTTCTACGTGACTTTACCGAAAGAACCAAAGAAGGATGAATTCTTGCGGTCACGAAAGCTTTAAATCTAAATCATCATCAGGTTATTGTTTCCCTTCTACGTGACTTTACCGAAAGAACCAAAGAAGGATGAATCCTTCTCGGTCACGAAAGCTTTAAATCTAAATCATCATCAGGTTATTGTTTCCCTTCTACGTGACTTTACCGAAAGAACCAAAGAAGGATGAATTCTTGCGGTCACGAAAGCTTTAAATCTAAATCATCATCAGGTTATTGTTTCCCTTCTACGTGACTTTACCGAAAGAGCCAAAGAAGGATGAATCCTTCTCGGTCACGAAAGCTTTAAATCGAAAAACTCATTGGAGAGACCTTCTGAATCACACCAAATGTCGGCTAATTTCGAACAGCAAATTTCAAGTAATGGGTATATACCAAGCATATTCCTTCAGAACTTTCTTTTAAACCCTTTTTTCTACTCGTCCCCTGACGGCACATCCTTTAGCCGATCTTTAAAAAAAATTTTAACCTCCGTTTCTATCGCGCGGGCGCGGTGACCCGTCCTCCGCACCCTCTACGCAACAACAACAACAAAAACAAGAAAACATGCTGATCCCCCCCCCAGCTAATTGTCTGACCGTAACGCCCTGTTGCTTCGACGCTTTAACACAGCTAATTTTTTCGATATGTTAACCTCCTTTGTCGGGCGGGGCCCTGTTCCTCCCGCCGAGCTTGAAACAAGACGCTGCGAATCTAGGGCGGCGGTCACTGTAGCTCCGTCGCCCCGACCGGTCCTGTTCCCTCGCCTGAAGGAGGCCGCTTGTGTTGTGGCCGAAACGTCGTGATTTTTGTTGTTTATTTTTTACCTACTACGTGACTTTTACCGAATAGAACCAAAGAGTACACGTAAGGTTTTTTTAAGAGCAGCTCTCAAAGATGTTTTTTTTTTTTAACCCGGGGCAACGCCGGGTGCTTACCGCTAGTATAAACTATAACTCCTTATACTCTGGAACGGATTATTTCCACTCACTTTTATTTCTTATGGGGGGGAAAAATATTTTTTTAGTTTGGTGTTCGTCACCTTCGCTTGGAGGTTTCCGTGACCGCAGGAATATATATATACATGCGTTGGTTCTCGACCGTAAGGTCATCACGTGGTAGGTGTCAAGCGCAAAACGGTAGATCCGTTGATCCATCAACGTGGTCGCATCATTCACTCTTTGGGGGCGATCTCATTCGTTCGCTCGTCGCCTCTCCCGTTCGCTGCTCACTCACCGGCAAGTCTCAATTCTCTCCATCACCTCCGTCTCTCGTTCATGAACGAATGGATGAACGCATCCATCCATCCGTTCATTCATTCATTCATCCACGCCGTGTCTCTTCTCACTGGCTAATGTGCGCAACCGTGCACCGTTCGTTCGTTCGTTCATTTCATTCGGTGCTCATTCCCGCATCCTACCCTGTGGTGTCTGTACGGTCGCAACACAGGCGACCGGCTCTCCTGCCCGATGACGATTGCCCGAAACGTCGTGATTTATTCTTCGCTTTGCCTTTCTAACCTGCGTGGACTTTTTAACGAAGATAACAGAAAGTGCGGCGAAGATCTGTCCGTCGGAACGCCGTTGATTTGGTCTTCATTTTGTGCCTTTCTAACCTGCGTGGACTTTTTAACGAAGATAATAGATAGTACCGTGAAGATTTGTTCAGGTTTATTAAGGCTTGAACCTTGAACCTCAAATTCCGGATTTGAAAATAGTTTTTTATTTATTCCCTCCCACCACCCCTGACTCCTCCCCCGCCCCTCCCTCCCCTCTTTTCCCCTCCTCCCTCTTTCCCCCCTCGTCCCCGTGACTCCTTCCATCCAACCCCTCCTCTGAGCGAGCAGCAATCGGAAGATCACCTACACCACTACTACTACACCACTACTAATACTACACCAACACTACACCACTACTACACCACTACTACTACACCACTACTAATACTACACCACTACTACTACTACACCACTACTACTACACCACTACTACTACTACACCACTACTACTACACCACTACTACTACACCACTACCACTACTACACCACTACTACTACACCACTACTACTACACCACTACTACTACACCACTACTACAACACTACTCAACACGACCACGACTACACCAACACTTGACCGACACGGTACGGCCATCGAAGGCTTCATGAACTACGTGGTCGAAATTGATGTCAAATAATGTGGGGAGCCAGAGGACATCCCTGTCGCACCCCAAGGTGTACAGGGAATGGCTCTGACTCCCGGCCACGTAGTTTTACCCGGGCCTGCTCACCATCATGAAGGTCCTTAATGATCGTGAGCAGAGGGTCAGGGACTCCGAAAGCACGAAGAACAACCCAGAGCCCAGGGCCTACTGATGGTAGCATAGGCCTTGACCAGGTTAATAAAGCAGAGATGTAGGTCTTGCTGGAATTCCCTACACCTCTGCTGTAGCAGACGGACAGAAAATCTGGCATCTGTGCAGGACCACCCTTTCCTGAAACCGAATTGGGGCTCCGCAAGCCTCTCCTCAGCGTCCCTGGCAAGGCGATGTTGAATAATCCTTGCCAGGACCTTTCCCGGCACACTGAGGAGTGAGATGCCCCTGTAGTTGTTACAGTCTGTGCGGTCCCTCTTCTTAAAGAGGGGGACCACCAGTGCATCCTTCCAATCCTGCGGAACCCATCCAGTGGTCCAGACTGTTGTTATGATGTCATATAGGGCAGTCTGTGCACAAACTCCACCCTCCCTCAGCATTTCGCTTGGGAGATCATCTCCGCACGGCACCTTTCCTGGTCTCAGACTCTGGATCGCCTTCAGTACTTCCTCAACAAATGGCACCTCAGCCAGCCACTCACTCACAGGGGGTGACTACTTCCAATATTTGAGGCACCGCAGCCTCAGCAGGGTCATCCCCAATTTGCCCCATGATGTTTTCTGGGCTGAGCGATTTCACCACCCCCAGACCTCAAAAATGCTCAGCAAATCCACAGACTCCGTCTCCTCAGCAACCCGTGACCACCACCCATCCTTGCAGCGCCTCACGGCTCTCCGAACCTCCAAATGAAGCTTGCGGTAAACATGATTCTCTGATTCATAATAAAGGTTTTTGGGTTAGATCGCGTTATTTATAAATGTGTCATAACCCTCCACCACCCGACACGGCCCAATCAGCAAAATAAAGTGTCACGTTGACAAAAGACAACTAATTCACTACTTTAGCCCACCGGTGTGTTGAAGGGTGAATCCACAACATTTACAGTTTGAGTTGTACTGTGACGTTTTGCTGGTGATTTACATCCAGCATCATCGGGCAATTCGCCAGAATGGTAAAACCCTCTCCACTTGCTCCCGGTCTTAAATAGAGCAGCAGGGTGACGTCATCATTTAACTCATTTCAGGTGCAGTGAATTGAGGTGGAGGGGGGGGTATTGTAATTATATAATCGATTGGCAATCAGTCAATGGTTATGATTAGTAATGAGTTGTAGATTAGTAATTAGTTGTAAGATGTGTTATTGTGATTATATGCTACATTAGTAATCCGTTAATTAATACATGTTTCCCCTATAAGGAATTGTAATATGTATTATTTAATAATACGCTTCCCAGCCGCACTAAGCCTATAGGTATCAGAACGATTAAAGTTATTTCTGACATGGGATGCTGTAGATGATGAGAGTGGGCCTATCGCTTTTTCTCAACCATCCTGAACACCTCCTCTGTCAGCCAGGGTCTCTGGGGAGGTCTGGACCGTGTACCCAAAGCAGCCATTGCAGCTGCATGAGTCACAGTCCTAAACCTCGCCCATTTCCCCTCGACATCAGGAGGAGTCGGGGACGATGCCAACCCCAGCCGCAAGCGATGATGAAATTCTCGCTTGCAACTTTCATCAGCTAGCTGAGACCAGGCCACTGTGGGTTTGAATGGGGTCGTGGGTGTACACCCACCACTGGGGTGGAAGAATGGCAGGCGCATCTTACAGATGGCAAGCCGATGATCAGTGGGCAGATCAGCTCCACGGTAGGTCCTGCTGTCAAGGACATAGGCTCGCATCCGCTGGTCCGTCACTATGTAGTCCAGCAGATGTTCTTGCTTGGACCCGACATGCGTCTACGTTGTGTGGATGCGCCCGATGCCGGAACAGAGTGTTGGTAATTGCAGGCCCATGGGCTGCACACAAGTGTAGAGGTGATCGCCACTCAGCATTCAGTAACCTGTGGCACCACTCGGTGTCAAACAGAGGTGAGAGCGGATCGAAACGACGGGTCGCGGGGGCCAATCAGAAGGTTCCGAGAAGAAGGGGGCGTGGCTTGGACGGAGCCGGCTACGAACTTCGTATAAAAGCCACAGCGCTGAGCACTCCGGCTGAGTCCTCTCTCCACACGAAGCCCGGGCTGAAGATAGACAGGACCCTGGACCCAAGTCTTACAGCCCTTCTAAAGGCGCTGGGGCTCAGTGTATAGACCAGCAGTCGGGGGAGAATCAGTCCTGGATAGACAGGACCCTGGACCCAAGTCTTACAGCCCTTCTAAAGGGCTGGGGCTCACTGTAGATCAGCGGTCAGGGTAGAATCAGTCCTGGATAGACAGGACCCTGGACCCAAGTCTCACAGTCTTTCTAAAGGTCTGGGGCTCAGTGTAGACCAGCGGTGAGGGTAGAATCAGTCCTGGATAGACAGGACCCTGGACCCAAGCCTTACAGTCTTTCTAAAGGTCTGGGGCTCAGTGTAGACCAGTGGTCGGGGGAGAATCAGTCCTGGATAGACAGGACCCTGGACCCAAGCCTTACAGTCTTTCTAAAGGTCTGGGGCTCAGTGTAGACCAGTGGTCGGGGGAGAATCAGTCCTGGATAGACAGGACCCTGGACCCAAGTCTTACAGCCCTTCTAAAGGGCTGGGTCTCAGTGTAGATCAGCGGTCGGGACCCACAGACCGAGTGGTCGGGTCAGCCAGCCACCCCTAGGTCCCGGCCGGAGGACGTTAGGCTCGCGGGTCACCAGTGAGTAGGCCCCGCCGATACCGGAGGCCGTACCTCCCTAGGTATCGGGTAAGGGGACCGCCATACCCCTGGTGTGTGTTTCGGGACCGTGTCGGAAGCAAGACAATAAAATAGTGCGCCTCATGAAGAAGTTTATTCGCCGGTAATTAACAACGCAACACAAGTCTGGCAGCCATCCTTACCGATGCTATTGAGCTGATCTGGCCCATGCCTTCCAATCACTCCAGACCAGGTGCCAGCATCGTGACCAACTCGGGCATTGAAGTCACCCAACAAGATGACTCTACAACGAGGGACCTCCTTTGCCAGTAGCAAAATACGAGAATATGTTTTTTCCCCTTTTATCTGGCAACAAAACTGACACCATCACTCTGATGGTGCATTGCCTTTGAGTTGTGCGCCTTTTGGCGTCTTCTGGTCCAACACCAACGTGAGACGAGGCTCTAAAGAAAGCTGTCTCGGGTGTGGACCAATCAATTTCAAGGACAGTGCCACATACATTATCAGAGTTGTTGGTTTTTGTTTGCGTTCCGACCGCAGGAATTGTGGTCAATGTAAACATGACTCCTTGTCAAAAAAGGCGTCAGTTTTGTTGCCAGATAAAAGGGTTAAAAAAAACAATTATCATGTTTTTTCCACTTTTATCTGGTAACAAAACAGCTGTCTTGAGCTGTTAAAACACCAAACTGAAACCTTTGACAAGGGATCACGTCTGCATCCTCTGACCTAACACTGTGTGAGGCCAAGAAAGCCGTCTCTGGTGTGGACCAATCCGTTCCAAAGACAATGCCATGTATTGTCAGAGTGTATGTTTTCTGTTTAACACGTAGGCTTTCGCGACCAATATTATTCATAATAAAGGTTTTTGGGTTAGATCGCGTTTATTTATAAATGTGTCGTAACCCTCCACCACCCGACACGGCCAATCAGCAAAAAAAGTGTCACGTTGACAAAAGACAATTAGATCACTACTTTAGCCCACCGGTGTGTTGAAGAGTGAATCCACAACATTTACAGTTTGAGTAGTGTGACGTTTCGCTGGTAAATACATCCAGCATCATCGGGCAATTCGCCAGAATGGTAAAGCCCTCACTTGCTCCCGGTTTTATATAGAGTAGCAGCAGGGTGACGTCATCACTTAACTCATCAGGTGCAGTGATTAGAGGCGGAGGGTGGGGTATTGTAATTATATAATCGATTAGTAATCAGTCATTGGTTATGATTAGTAATGAGTTGTAGATTAGTAATTCTTTAAATGTAATGTGTATTATTTAATAATATGCTTCCAGGCCGCACTAAGCCGGTAGCTGTCAGAGCGATTAAAGTTATTCTTGTTCCTCTCAATTTCAATGGATTCTCTAATTAGTCTTTGCCAGTAATAATTCGTTTTACACACCACTGCAACATTGTCAAAATCAATTGAGTGTCCTTGTTGACAAGCATGTTCTGCCACTGCAGACAGTTATATATATAACCAAACAAATACAGCCCTACATCGGTAGGACATCTTCATTCATAAAAAAATCAGAACATCTTGTGAATGTGATTAAAGATATTAAACTTACTCCTGATGATATTCTGGTAAGTTTTGATGTGATTTCTCTATTCACTAAGGTTCCAGTGGACGAATCGCTTAAATTACTTGATACACTAGTAAAGAATACCGGTTTACCAAAAGATATTCCGAAACTTGCTGGCCATTGTTTAAATAACACTTACTTCTTATGGAGAGGGGATTTCTTTAAACAAAAGGAAGGAGCAGCAATGGGTTCTCCTTTATCCCCTGCTATAGCAAATTTGTGCGTGGAAAACTTTGAAATAAGAGCACTTGCCTCGAGCACATTAAAACCATCCTTTTGGTTTAGATATGTGGATGACACTTTGGTTGTCTGGCCACATGGTAAAGATACACTTAATGATTTTCTAAATCATCTCAATGCACAAAACCCGGCCATCCAGTTCACCATGGAAATGGAGGTGAATAACACACTCCCATTCCTAGATATTTTGCTTGGACATGGCCTAAACGGTAAAATAACACACAGCGTTTACAGAAAGCAAACGCACACTGATGCCTATCTGAATGCAGAATCACATCATCATCCAGCTCAGAAATCCTCTCTTATCAAGACGCTCATACATCGGGCTAAAACAGTGTCAGATGGTGAGAGTCTAGTGAGAGAGATTAAACATGTTAAAGACGCACTACGACAGAATGGCTACAATAATGCTCAAATTAACAGAGCACTGAATGCCAAATCACGATCGCAAAGCAATACTGCTGAAAGCGACCAGATTGTTAAAACAATAAAAATTCCATATATCTCAGGAGTAACTGAAAAATTAGCCCGTGCTTTGCAAAAGCAAAACATTACAGTAAGATTTGGTACAGTACACAAAATTCAAAAACTAGTATCTTGCACTAAAGACGCATTACCTAAATTATCAACAGAAGGTGTATATCGGATTAATTGTTTATGTGGCAGCTGCTACATTGGACAGACGGGACGTAACATCAGCGTAAGACTAAAAGAACATCAGAGAAATATTAAATTATCTCAAACACAACTGTCGGCAGTGGCAGAACATGCTTGTCAACAAGGACACTCAATTGATTTTGACAATGTTGCAGTGTTGTGTAAAACGAATTATTACTGGCAAAGACTAATTAGAGAATCCATTGAAATTGAGAGGAACGAGAATAACTTTAATCGCTCTGACAGCTACAGGCTTAGTGCGGCCTGGAAGCGTATTATTAAATAATACACATTACATTTTGATTTAAAGCTTTCGTGACTGCAGTGATTCATGTTCTTGGCTCTTTCGGTGGAGTCGCGTTGGGGGGAAGCAATAGATTAATAGAATATCTATGTTTGTTGTTTTGTTGTTTCCCTTCGGCGTGGCTTTGCCGAGGGAGCTAAGAATATGAATGCACATTACAATTCCTTATAGGGGAAACACATACTAATTAACGGATTACTAACATAGCATATAATCACTAACACACATTACAACTAATTACTAATCTACAACTCATTACTAATCATAACCATTGACTGATTACCAATCGATTATATAATTACAATACCCACTCCCCTCCGCCTCTAATCACTGCACCTGATATGAGTTAAATGTGACGTCACCCTGCTGCTCTATTTAAGACCAGGAGCAAGCGAGGGCTTTACCATTCTGGCGAATTGCCCGATGATGCTGGATGTAATTACCAGCGGAACGTCACAGTACAACTCAAACTGTAAATGTTGTGGATTCACTCTTCAACACACCGGTGGGCTAAAGTAGTGAATTATTTGTCTTTTGTCAACGTGACACTTTTTTTTGCTGATTGGCCGTGTCGGGTGGTGGAGGGTTACGACACATTTATAAATAAACGCGATCTAACCCAAAAACCTTTATTTGTTGCCAGATGAAAGGGGAAAAATATATTTTCAGGATGACTCCATCCCGAGGGGCCACTTTAGCCAGCACCTGTGACAGGAGGTCATAGAAGGCATCTGACTCATCGGCTTTGCCTGCATCCCTCCACGGATGTTCGTCTTCGGCGGGGGCATAAGTAACCACGACCACCATTCCTCGCCTCAGGTTGATGGGAAGGGGAGCCCAAAGTAGCCTGGGGCTTACAGCTTCCCACACCTCACCGCCATGCTCCCACGCCCCCTTCATTATTTTGTTCAAAAGAAGACCCACACCCTGTTGTTTGGCAGTCTGCTGCCCCGAGTAGAGGACTGTCCACCCCTCGTGGTGGCAGGAGCCAGAACCGGTCCACCGGACCCTCCCGAATGCCGCAGAGATCCAGGCGGTACCGGTCCAGCTCCCGACAGAGGAGTGGGCAGCCTCTCCTCCGCAGTGAGCGTTCCAACATTCCACGTGGCCACACGTAGTGGCTTTTCGTTGTTTCTGGAGGAGCCCCGAGGGTAGGTATTCAATCTCCTGGCTCCGCCAATTGGGGTTCTGTCCAGGAGTCGTCATAGACGCCTGGCCCCCCCCCCCGGGGCCTCCGGCACAGGCGTCGTTTTATATTTTTTCCGTAGTTCAGTGGGAAGTTATTTGAAGGTGGATGGGGTTAACACCAGCCCCTCGCACCTGTACAGAGCTCCCGTTTGGCCAATGTGATGGCTTACAAACGCCCTGAGGGTGAAGGCCAATCTAGAATGGCCCTCCCCCCCCACGGCACTGTGATGGTGATGTCATCACTGCGCCTGTACCAGGCTAGGTGCAGGAGGAGGGAGGTCACGTGACAGACCCAGCAGGTGCCAAGGGCTGACTGCTGCTGCTGTGCCAGGCTAGGTGCAGGTGGTCACGTGACAGACCCAGCAGGTGCCATGGGCTGACTGCTGCTGCTGTGCCAGGCTAGGTGCAGGAGGAGGGAGGTCACGTGACAGACCCAGCAGGTGCCACGGGTTGACTGCTGCTGCTGTGCCAGGCTAGGTGCAGGTGGAGGTCACGTGACAGACCCAGCAGGTGCCATGGGTTGACTGCAGTTTTGACTTAGGTGTAAACCGATTTGTGAATCCAGACGTGACCCCACCAGTCGTGACCCCACCAGTCGTGACGTCACCAGTCGTGACCCCACCAGTCGTGACCCCACCAGTCGTGACCTCACCAGTCGTGACCTCACCAGTCGTGACGTCACCAGTCGTGACCCCACCAGTCGTGACCCCACCAGTCGTGACCCCACCAGCCGTGACCCCACCAGTCGTGACCCCACCAGTTGTGACGTCACCAGTCGTGACCCCACCAGCCGTGACCCCACCAGCCGTGACCCCACCAGCCGTGACCCCACCAGTCGTGACCCCACCAGCCGTGACCCCACCAGTCGTGACCCCCACCAGCCGTGACCCCACCAGTCGTGACCCCCACCAGTCGTGACCTCACCAGTCGTGACCCCACCAGTCGTGACCCCACCAGTCGTGACGTCACCAGTCGTGACGTCACCAGTTGTGACCCCACCAGTCGTGACCCCACCAGTCGTGACCCCACCAGCCGTGACCCCACCAGTCGTGACCCCACCAGTCGTGACCCCACCAGTCGTGACGTCACCAGTCGTGACGTCACCAGTTGTGACCCCACCAGTCGTGACCCCACCAGTCGTGACCCCACCAGTCGTGACCCCACCAGTCGTGACGTCACCAGTTGTGACGTCACCAGTCGTGACCCCACTAGTCGTGACCCCACCAGTTGTGACGTCACCACTTGTGACCCCACCAGTCGTGACCCCACCAGTCGTGACCCCACCAGTCGTGACCCCACCAGTCGTGACCCCACATCACAATAAAATCACGTGACCACCACAGCGAGTTGTATCAGAGACCGTTGTTTTTTTTTGATTGACAGATCGGGAGAGGGGAGGGGAGGGGCACGGGTGGGTGGGTGGGGGGGGCATGGGGGGGGCGGGGCTTAGTGGGTTTATGGGGGCGGGGCTTAGTGGGTTTATGGGGGCGGGGTCCCCCCCCCCACAGCGCCCCTCCCCCTCACCCCCTCCCCCCTCGTTATTCAAGACGCAACGCAGAACAAACGCGATCTGAGCTCCCCTCCACCATCTCCCACAACCCCCTCTGGTATGCAAATGAGGTGCATTAGCATAGCTAATTAAGACCGTGGGGGTGGTGGTGGTGGTAATTGGGGGACCAAAGAAATCCGCGGCAGCAAGGCGGACGTCACGGCCCCTACCCCCCCCCCCCCCCCACACACACACCACCTGACCGCAATGGGCCAATCAAAGAGGCCCCTCCTCCTCCTATCATATGCAAATGAGGCTAATTAAGACAGTGGTGGGGGAGGGGGGGGAGGGGTAATTGGGGCAGTGGGGGCGGCCAAAGAAATCCGCGGAAGCCAGGAGACGTCACGGCCCCTGCCCTCCCGCACACCACCTGACCGCAATGGGCCAATCAAAGAGCCCCCTCCTCCTCCTTCCCCCTATCATATGCAAATGAGGCTCATTAGCATAGCTAATTAAGACAGTGGGGGGGGGGGGGTAGTCCTCTGGGTCTGGAGTGGTCGACCAAAAAAGAAATCTGCGGAAGCTCCCCCCACCACCCCCCCCCCAACCACGACCACCACCATCACGCAACCGAGCTTCCACGGATTTCTGCGGAATCAGAGAGTAAGAGAGGAGTAGAGAGAGAGATGGGAGATGAGAGACGAGAGAGAGATGGGAGGGAGATGAGAGAGAGATGGGAGAGAGACAGAGAGAGACAGAGAGATATGAGAGAGATGAGAGATGGGAGATGAGAGATGGGAGGGAGATGAGAGAGATGGGAGAGAGACAGAGAGATATGAGAGAGATGAGAGATGAGAGAGAGATGAGAGAGAGATGGGAGAGAGAGATGGGAGAGAGAGATGGGAGAGAGAGATGGGAGAGAGACAGAGAGATGGGAGATGAGAGAGAGAGAGATGGGAGAGAGATGGGAGATGAGATAGAGACAGAGAGATGGGAGAGAGAGATGGGAGAGAGATGGGAGAGAGAGATGGGAGAGAGACAGAGAGAGACATATGAGAGAGAGACAGAGAGAGACATATGAGAGAGAGATGAGAGAGAGATGGGATAGAGATGGGAGATGAGAGAGACAGAGAGATGAGAGATGGGAGATGAAAGAGAGATGAGAGAGAGAGAGAGATGGGAGAGAGATGAGAGAGATGAGAGAGATGAGAGAGAGAGATGGGAGAGAGATGGGAGATGAGAGAGAGATGGGAGAGAGATGGGAGAGAGATGGGAGAGAGACAGAGAGATGAGAGAGAGATGGGATAGAGATGGGAGATGAGAGAGACAGAGAGATGAGAGATGGGAGATGAAAGAGAGATGAGAGAGACAGAGAGATGGGAGAGAGATGAGAGAGAGATGAGAGAGAGATATGAGAGCGAGAGATGGGAGAGAGATGGGAGATGAGAGAGAGACAGAGAGATGGGAGATGAGAGAGAGATGGGAGAGAGATGGGAGAGAGGGAGGTAGATGGGAGAGAGATATGAGAGAGACAGAGAGAGAGAGACAGAGAGATATGAGAGAGAGACGAGAGAGATGAGACAGTGAGAGAGCCAGAGAGAGACAGAGTAAGTGAGTGAGTACTTGAGAGAGACGAGAGACAGAGAGAGAGACAGAGAGAGTAAATGAGAGACAGAGAGAGACAGAGAGATGAGAGAGAGTAAGTGAGTGAGTACTTGAGAGAGACGAGAGAGAGTAAGAAGTGAGTGAGAGAGACAGAGTAAGTGAGGGAGACAGAGAGATGAGACAGAGTAAGTGAGTGAGTACTTGAGAGAGACAGAGAGAGACAGAGAGAGACAGAGAGAGACAGGGAGATGCGAGAGAGAGTAAGTGAGTGAGTACTTGAGAGAGACGAGAGAGAGTAAGAAGTGAGTGAGAGAGACAGAGACCCAGTCCCACACAAAGTAACGAGAGAGCTAAAACACGACGAGTCACACCCCTCCTCCTGCTGTTGGCTCGTGGTGATGGTGGGGGGGGTTAGTGGGGGGGTGTGGGGGTTAGTGGGGGGGTGTGGGGGTTAGTGGGGGGGGAGGTTAGTGGGGGGTGGGAGACCCTCTGCATTTAAAAAGGACAGAGAAAGTGAGGGAGCTGATCATTACCCTGTGTGTGTGGTGATGGTGGTGATGGTGGTGAGCTCCTCACCCCAGCTCACCACCCAGCTCACTCACCCCGTACACTCACCCACAACAGCCTCGCAAGCTCACCACCAGCAGCACCACCACCAGCAGCACCACCACCACCACCAAACTCGCTCGCTTAACGCTGACGCACACGCCGACTCACACACACAGAGCCACACACTCACACACACTGACCCACACACTCACACACACTCACACACACTGACCCACACACTCACATACTGACCCACACACTGACCCACACACTGACCCACACACTCACACACTGACCCACACACTCACACACACTGACCCACACTCACTCACTCACACACACTGACCCACACACTGACCCACACACTGACCCACACACTGACCCACACACTGACCCACACACAGAGCCACACACTCACACACACACACTGACCCACACACTCACACACTCACACACACAGAGCCACACACTCACACACACTCACACACACTCACACACACTCACACACATTCACACACTGACCCACACACTCACACACACTGACCCACACTCACACACACTCACACACTGACCCACACACTCACACACTCACACACTGACCCACACACTCACACACACACTCACACACACTGCCCCACACACTCACACACACTGACACACACTGACCCACACACTCACACACCCACACACTCACAGACCCACACACAGCGCCACACACTCAGACCCACACACACAGACCCACACACTCACAGACCCACACACTCACACAGACCCACACACTGACCCACACACTCACACAGATCCACACACAGACCCACACACTCACACACACACACCCACACACTAACAGACACACACACACACTGACACACACACACACACCCACACACACACTGACACACACACACTGACACACACACTGACACACACACACATACACGACACACACACACTCGCCCCACATCCCCACACCTCACCCCTCTCACGGTTGACAGCCACAGACAGACGATGACGATGATGATGACGACGATGACAACGACGACGATGATGATGAAGAAGATTGCAAATAATAACATTTTTTTGGTAATTTTTGGGGGATTTTAGTTTAAAATAAAAAATATATTTGCAACCAAGACACGGGGTGTGTGTGGGTGTGTGCGTGTGTGCGTCAGTGTGTGTGTGTCAGTGTGCGTGGGTGTGTGTGTCAGTGTGTGTGTCAGTGTGTGTGTGTGTCAGTGTGTGTGTCAGTGTGTGTGTGTGTCAGTGTGTGTGTGTGTGTCAGTGTGTGTGTGTCAGTGTGCGTGGGTGTGTGTGTGTCAGTGTGTGTGTGTGTCAGTGTGAGTGTGTCAGTGTGCGTGGGTGTGTGTCAGTGTGTGTGTCAGTGTGCGTGGGTGTGTGGAATGCTTTTATGGTTATGGTCCTATGATCACTCGTGATTGTGTGTGTGAGTGTGCTATGTGTGATTGTGTGTGTCAGTGTGTGTGTGTGTGTCAGTGTGTGTGTCAGTGTGTGTGTGTCAGTGTGCGTGGGTGTGTGTCAGTGTGTGTGTCAGTGTGCGTGGGTGTGTGTGTCAGTGTGTGTGTGTGTCAGTGTGTGTGTGTGTCAGTGTGTGTGTGTCAGTGTGTGCGTGTGTCAGTGTGTGTGTGTGTCAGTGTGTGTGTGGGTGTGTCAGTGTGTGTGTGTGTGTCAGTGTGTGTGTGTCAGTGTGCGTGGGTGTGTGTGTCAGTGTGTGTGTGTGTCAGTGTGTGTGTGTCAGTGTGTGTGTGTGTGTCAGTGTGTGGAATGCTTTTATGGTTATGGTCCTATGATCACTCGTGATTGTGTGTGTGAGTGTGCTATGTGTGATTGTGTGTGTGTCAGTGTGTGTGTGTGTCAGTGTGTGTGTGGGTGTGTCAGTGTGTGTGTGTGTCAGTGTGCGTGGGTGTGTGTCAGTGTGTGTGTGTCAGTGTGTGTGTCAGTGTGCGTGGGTGTGTGGAATGCTTTTATGGGTATGGTCCTATGATCACTCGTGATTGTGCGTGTGAGTGTGCTATGTGTGATTGTGTGTGTCAGTGTGTGTGTGTGTGTGTCAGTGTGTGTGTGTGTGTCAGTGTGTGTGTGTGTCAGTGTGCGTGGGTGTGTGTGTCGGTGTGTGTGTCAGTGTGTGTGTGTCAGTGTGTGTGTGTGTCAGTGTGTGTGTGTGTCAGTGTGCGTGGGTGTGTGTGTCAGTGTGTGTGTGTCAGTGTGTGTGTGTCAGTGTGTGCTATGTGTGTGTGTGTGTGATTGTGTGTGAGTGTGCTGTGTGACTGTGTGTGAGTGTGCTATGTGTGTTTGTGAGTGTGCTATGTGTGTTTGTGAGTGTGCTATGTGTGATTGTGTGTGTGTGTGCTATGTGTGTTTGTGTGTGTGCTATGTGTGATTTTGTGTGTGTGTGTGCTATGTGTGATTGTGTGTGTGTGTGCTATGTGTGATTGTGTGTGTGTGTGCTATGAGTCAGTGTCTGTGACTGTGAGTGAGTGTGACTGTGTGTGCGAGTGAGTGTGTGTGACTGTGAGTGTGACTGTGTGTGCTGTCTGTGACTGTGAGTGTGACTGTGTGTGCTGTGACTGTGTGAGGGTGTGTGAGGGTGTGTGTGTGTGTGCGGTGTCTGTGTGTGCGGTGTCTGTGTGTGCGGTGTGTGTGTGCGGTGTGTGTGTGTGGTGTGTGTGTGTGTGTGCGGTGTGTGTGTGTCTTGAGTGCGGTGAATGTACCGCGCGGTGAGGAGGCATGCGGTGAGGAGCGAGCGCGGTGAGGAGTGTGGTGAGGAGCGAGTGTGGTGAGGAGCGAGTGCGGTGAGGAGCGAGCGGGGTGAGGAGCGAGTGCGGTGAGTGAGTGTGGTGAGGAGCGAGCGGGGTGAGGAGCGAGCGGGGTGAGGAGCGAGTGCGGTGAGGAGCGAGTGTGGTGAGGAGTTTGGTGAGTGTGGTGAGGAGTGAGTGCGGTGAGGAGCGAGCGGGGTGAGGAGCGAGTGCGGTGAGGAGCGAGTGCGGTGAGGAGTGTGGTGAGGAGTGAGTGTGGTGAGGAGCGAGCGGGGTGAGGAGCGAGTGCGGTGAGGAGCGAGTGTGGTGAGGAGTTTGGTGAGTGTGGTGAGGAGTGAGTGCGGTGAGGAGCGAGCGGGGTGAGGAGCGAGTGTGGTGAGGAGCGAGTGTGGTGAGGAGCGAGTGCGGTGAGTGCAGAGCGAGCGATGTGAGCTGTGGGTTTGTGTGTGTGCTACTTGGCGGCCTTGCCTATCCTAAGCTCTCACCCCGGCTCCCATCGCCCCCCTCCCCCTCCTCCTCCTCCTCCCCCCCCTCCCCCCCCTGCCCCCCCTCCTCGTCGTCGTCGTCGTCGTCGCCGTAGCAACGTCCGTCGTTCCGGTCCCCGCCCCGGCGGTGCCGGTCGCTGTGGAGGGCCGCCGCCTCGTCCTGGGCCTCCAGGCGAGCGATCCGCTCACCCTGCCTGCGCACCGTCGCCTTCAGAGACTCCAGCTCCTTCAGCAGCTCACTCAGCTTCTTGTCCTTGGGGGGGGGGGGGGGGGGGTGAGGGGGGTGAGGTGAGGGGGGGTGAGGGGGGGTGAGGGGGGGTGTGATCTGCACTGCCACCACTCTCCACCACCACCTCCACCACCACCACTACCACCACCACCTCCACCACCACCACCACCTCCACTACCACCTCCACCACCACCTCCACCACCACCACCACCTCCACCACCACCACCACCTCCACTACCACCTCCACCACCACCTCCACCACCACCACCACCTCCACTACCACCTCCACCACCACCACCACCACCACCTCCACCACCACCACCACCTCCACCACCTCCACACCACCACCACCTCCACTACCACCTCCACCACCACCTCCACCACCACCACCACCACCACCTCCACCACCACCACCTCCACTACCACCACCACCACCACCTCCACTACCACCTCCACCACCACCACCACCACCACCTCCACCACCACCACCACCTCCACTACCACCTCCACCACCACCTCCACCACCACCACCACCTCCACTACCACCTCCACCACCACCACTACCACCACCACCACCACCACTACCACCACCACCTCCACCACCACCACCTCCACTACCACCTCCACCACCACCTCCACCACCACCACCACCTCCACCACCACCACCACCTCCACTACCACCTCCACCACCACCTCCACCACCACCACCACCTCCACTACCACCACCACCACCACCTCCACCACCACCACCACCTCCACTACCACCACCACCACCACCTCCACCACCACCACCACCTCCACCACCACCTCCACCACCACCACCACCACCACCACCTCCACCACCACCACCACCTCCACCACCACCTCCACCACCACCACCACCACACCTCCACCACCACACCACAACCACCACCACGTCTCACCACCACCACCACGTCTCACCGTGTGCGCTGACTCCCCATGGTGCTGCGTCGACGCTGCCGGCCCCACCGCTCCCCCTGCCCCGGCTGAGCCCCTCCCGGCCGGTGCCGTAAAGCCGCCACCACCACCACCACCACCGCCGGCACCGCCGGCACCACCGGTGGTCGCTTGCGACCCCCCAGATCGGGGGGCCGGGGCTTTGCGCTCCAGAATGTTCTTCTTGACCACCTGCAGAGCGGGGGGGGGGGGTGGGTCAGGATCCATCCACTGCTGCGTGTCTACGGTGAGTCTACGGTGGTAGTGGTAGTAGTGAAAGTAGTGGTGTAGTAGTGGTAGTGTAGTAGTAGTGGTAGTGTAGTAGTAGTGTAGTAGTAGTGGTAGTAGTGTAGTAGTAGTGTAGTAGTAGTGGTAGTAGTGTAGTAGTAGTGTAGTAGTAGTGGTAGTAGTGTAGTAGTAGTGTAGTAGTGGTAGTAGTAGTGGTAGTAGTAGTAGTGTAGTAGTAGTGTAGTAGTAGTGGTAGTGTAGTAGTAGTGTAGTAGTAGTGGTAGTAGTGTAGTAGTAGTGTAGTAGTAGTGGTAGTAGTGTAGTAGTAGTGTAGTAGTGGTAGTAGTAGTGGTAGTAGTGTAGTAGTAGTGTAGTAGTAGTGTAGTAGTGGTAGTGTAGTAGTAGTAGTGTAGTAGTAGTAGTGGTGTAGTAGTGTAGTAGTGGTAGTGTAGTAGTGGTGGTAGTAGTGTAGTAGTAGTGTAGTAGTAGTGGTGTAGTAGTAGGAGTAGTGTAGTAGTGGTAGTGTGGTAGTAGTGTAGTAGTGGTAGTGTAGTAGTAGTGTAGTAGTAGTGTAGTAGGTGTAGTGGTGTAGTAGTAGTAGTAGTGTAGTAGTAGCATAGTAGTAGTAGTGTAGTAGTGGTGTAGTAGTGTAGTAGTAGTGTAGTAGTAGTGTAGTAGTAGTAGTGGTGTAGTAGTAGTAGTGGTGTAGTAGTGTAGTAGTAGTGTAGTAGTAGTGTAGTAGTAGTGGTGTAGTAGTAGTAGTGTAGTAGTAGTAGTGTAGTAGTAGTGTAGTAGTAGTGGTAGTAGTAGTGGTAGTAGTAGTAGTGTAGTAGTGTAGTAGTAGTAGTGTAGTAGTGTAGTAGTAGTAGTGTAGTGTAGTAGTAGTGTGGTAGTGGTAGTAGTAGTGTGGTAGTAGTGTATTAGTAGTGGTAGCAGTAGTGTAGTAGTAGTAGTGTAGTAGTAGTGGTAGTAGTGTAGTAGTAGTAGTGGTGTAGTAGTAGTGTAGTAGTAGTGGTAGTGTAGTAGTAGTAGTGGTGTAGTAGTAGTAGTGTAGTAGTAGTAGTGGTGTAGTAGTAGTGTAGTAGTAATGTAGTAGTAGTGGTAGTAGTAGTGTAGTAGTAGTGTAGTGTAGTAGTAGTGTAGTGTAGTAGTAGTGTAGTAGTAGTAGTGTAGTAGTAGTAGTGTAGTAGTAGTAATAGTGGTAGTAGTAGTGTAGTAGTAGTGGTAGTAGTGTAGTAGTAGTGTAGTAGTGGTAGTGTAGTAGTAGTGTAGTAGTGGTAGTAGTAGTGTAGTAGTAGTGTAGTAGTGGTAGTAGTAGTAGTGTAGTAGTGGTAGTAGTAGTAGTAGTGTAGTAGTAGTGTAGTAGTGGTAGTAGTGTAGTAGTAGTGTAGTAGTAGTGTAGTAGTGTATTAGTGTAGTAGTAGTGGTAGTAGTGGTAGTGTAGTAGTAGTGTAGTAGTAGTGTTGTAGTGTAGTAGTAGTGTAGTAGTAGTGTAGTAGTAGTGTAGTAGTAGTGTTGTAGTGTAGTAGTAGTGTAGTAGTGGTAGTAGTGTAGTAGTAGTAGTGTAGTAGTAGTAGTGTAGTAGTAGTGTAGTAGTGGTAGTAGTAGTAGTGTAGTAGTAGTGTAGTAGTAGTGTAGTAGTAGTAGTGTAGTAGTAGTAGTAGTGTAGTAGTAGTGTATTAGTGTAGTAGTAGGGGTAGTAGTGTAGTAGTGGTAGTGTAGTAGTAGTGTAGAAGTAGTAGTGGTGGTAGTAGTGGTAGTAGTAGTAGTGGTAGTAGTGTAGTAGAAGTAGTGTAGTAGTGTAGTAGTATAGTAGTAGTGATAGTAGTGTAGTAGTAGTAGTGTAGTAGTAGTAGTGTAGTAGTAGTGGTGGTAGTAGTGGTAGTAGTGTAGTAGGAGTGGTAGTGGTAGTAGTGTAGTAATAGTAGTGTAGTAGTAGTGTAGTAGTGGTAGTAGTAGTGTAGTGTAGTAGTAGTGGTAGTAGTGTAGTAGTGTAGTAGTAGTCTAGTAATAGTAGTGGTGGTAGTAGTGTAGTAGTAGTAGTGTAGTAGTAGTAGTGGTAGTAGTAGTGTAGTAGTAGTGGTAGTGTAGTAGTAGTGGTAGTAGTAGTGGTAGTAGTGGTAGTAGTAGTGGTAATAGTAGTGTAGTAGTAGTAGTGGTAGTAGTAGTGTAGTAGTGGTAATAGTAGTGTAGTAGTAGTAGTGGTAGTAGTAGTGTAGTAGTGGTAATAGTAGTGCAGTAGTAGTAGTGGTAGTAGTAGTGTAGTAGTGTAGTAGTAGTAGTAGTGGTAGTAGTAGTGTAGTAGTAGTAGTGGTAGTAGTAGTGTAGTAGTGTAGTAGTAGTAGTGTAGTAGTAGTGGTAGTAGTAGTGTAGTAGTAGTAGTGGTAGTAGCAGTAGTGTAGTAGTGTAGTAGTAGTGGTAGTAGTAATGTAGTAGTGGTAGTAGTAGTGTAGTAGTGGTAGTAGTAGTAGTGGTAGTTGTGGTAGTAGTAGTGGTAGTAGTAGTGTAGTAGTAGTAGTGTAGTAGTAGTAGTGTAGTAGTAGTAATAGTGGTAGTAGTAGTGTAGTAGTGGTAGTAGTAGTGGTAGTAGTAGTAGTAGTGTAGTAGTGTAGTGTAGTAGTGGTAGTAGTATAGTAGTAGTAGTGGTAGTAGTGTAGTAGTAGTATAGTAGTAGTAGTGGTAGTAGTGTAGTAGTAGTGGTAGTAGTAGTAGTGTAGTAGTAGTGGTAGTAATAGTAGTGGTAGTAGTGTAGTAATAGTGTAGTAGTAGTGGTAGTATAGTAGTATAGTAGTAATAGTGGTAGTAATAGTAGTAGTGGTAGTAATAGTAGTGGTAGTAGTGTAGTAGTAGTGTAGTAATAGTGTAGTATTGGTTGTGGTAGTAGTGTAGTAATAGTAGTAGTAGTGTAGTAGTAGTGTGGTAGTAGTAGTAGTAGTCATAGTAGTAGTAGTAATAGTAGTAGTAGTGTAGTAGTAGTGTAGTAGTAGTGTGGTAGTAGTAGTAGTCATAGTAGTAGTAGTAGTGGTAGTAGTAGTGTAGTAGTAGTAGTATAGTAGTGGTAGTAGTAGTAGAGGTAGTGGTAGTCGTGTAGTAGTAGTGTAGTAGTAATAGTGGTAGTAGTGGTAGTAGTAGTGTAGTAATAGTAGTGGTAGTAGTGTAGTAGTAGTGTAGTAATCGTAGTGGTAGTAGTGGTAGTAGTAGTGGTAGTAGTAGTGGTAATAGTGTAGTAGTAGTGGTAGTATAGTAGTAATAGTAGTCATAGTGGTAGTGGTAGTAGTGGTAGTAGTAGTGGTAGTAGTAGTGGTAATAGTGTAGTAGTAGTGGTAGTATAGTAGTAATAGTAGTAATAGTGGTAGTGTAGTAATGAAGACCTTGAGGTCCCTGTTCTTCATGGGGACGTATCCCTCGCGCAGTAGTAGTAGTGTAGTAGTAGTGGTAGTGTAGTAGTGGTAGTGTAGTAGTAGTGTAGTAGTGGTAGTAGTAGTGGTAGTAGTAGTGTAATAGTGTAGTAGTAGAGGTAGTAGTCGTGGTAGTAGTGTAGTAGTGTAATAGTGGTAGTAATAGTGTAGTAGTGGTAGTAGTAGTAGTGTAGTAGTAGTGGTAGTAGTGGTAGTGGTAATAGTGGTAGCAGTAGTGGTAGTAGTAGTAGTGGTAGTAGTAGTAGTGGTAGTAGTGTAGTAATAGTAGTGGTAGTAGTAGTAGTGGTAGTAGTGTAGTAATAGTAGTAGTAGTGGTAATAGTAGTAGTAATGGTGGTAGTGGTAGCGGTAGTAATGAAGACCTTGAGGTCCCTGTTCTTCATGGGGACGTATCCCTCGTGTAGTAGTGGTAGTGGTAGTAGTAGTGTAGTAGTAGTAGTGTAGTAGTAGTAGTGTAGTAGTAGTAGTGGTAGTAGTAGTAGTGGTAGTAGTAGTGTAGTGGTAGTAGTAGTAGTGGTAGTCGTGGTAGTAGTAGTGTAATAGTGGTAGTAGTAGTAATAGTAGTAGTGGTAGTGGTAGTAATAGTAGTAGTGTAGTAGTGGTAGTAATGAAGACCTTGAGGTCCCTGTTCTTCATGGGGACGTATCCCTCGTGTAGTAGTAGTAGTGTAGTAGTAGTGTAATAGTTGTGGTAGTAGTGTAGTAATAATAGTGTAGTAATAGTAGCAGTAGTCATAGTAGTAGTGGTGGTAGTAGTGGTAATAGTGGTAGTAGTAGTGTAGTAGTGGTAGTAGTAGTGGTAGTAGTAGTGGTAATAGTGGTAGTAGTAGTAGTAGTGTAGTAGTGTAGTAGTAGTGGTAGTAGTAGTGGTAGTAGTGTAGTAGTGGTAGTAATAGTAGTAGTGGTAGTAGTAGTGTAGTAGTAGTGTAGTAGTAGTGATAGTAGTAGTGGTGGTAGTGTAGTAGTGTAGTAGTAGTGGTAGTAGTGGTAGTAGTAGTGGTAGTAGTGTAGTAGTGGTAGTGGTAGTAATAGTAATAGTGGTAGTAGTAGTGTAGTAGTGGTAATAGTAGTAGTGTAGTAGTGGTAGTAATGAAGACCTTGAGGTCCCTGTTCTTCATGGGGACGTATCCCTCGCGCAGTAGTAGTAGTGTAGTGGTAGTATAGTAGTAGTGTAGTAGTGGTAGTAGTAGTAATAGTAGTAGTGGTAGTAATAGTAGTAGTGGTAGTGTAGTAGTGGTAATAGTAGTATAGTAGTGGTAGTAATGAAGACCTTGAGGTCCCTGTTCTTCATGGGGACGTATCCCTCGTGTAGTAGTGGAGTAGTGTAGTATTGGTAGTAGTAGTAGTAGTAAGAGTGTAATAGTGGTAGTGGTAGTAATGAAGACCTTGAGGTCCCTGTTCTTCATGGGGACGTATCCCTCGTGTAGTAGTAGTAGTGTAGTAGTAGTGTAGTAGTAGTAGTGTAGTAGTGGTAACAGTAGTGTAGTAGTGGTAGTAATGAAGACCTTGAGGTCCCTGTTCTTCATGGGGACGTATCCCTCGTGTAGTAGTAGTAGTGTAGTGGTAGTAGTGTAGTAGTAGTGTAGTAGTAGTAGTGGTAGTAGTAGTGTAGTAGTGGTAATAATAGTATAGTAGTGGTAGTATTGAAGACCTTGAGGTCCCTGTTCTTCATGGGGACGTATCCCTCGTGTAGTAGTAGTAGTGTAGTAGTGTAGTAGTAGTGTAGTAGTGGTAATAGTAGTGTAGTAGTAGTGTAATAGTAGTAGTGTAGTAGTAGTGTAGTAGTAGTGTAGTAGTGGTAACAGTAGTAGTAGTGGTAGTAATGAAGACCTTGAGGTCCCTGTTCTTCATGGGGACGTATCCCTCGTGTAGTAGTAGTAGTAGTGGTAGTAGTAGTGGTAGTAGTGTAGTAGTGGTAGTGGTAGTAATAGTAGTAGTGGTAGTAATAGTAGTAGTGGTAGTAGTAGTAGTGTAGTAGTGGTAGTGGTAGTAATAGTAGTAGTGGTAGTAGTAGTAGTGTAGTAGTGGTAATAGTAGTGTAGTAGTGGTAGTAATGAAGACCTTGAGGTCCCTGTTCTTCATGGGGACGTATCCCTCGTGTAGTAGTGGTAGTATAGTAGTAGTAGTGTAGTAGTAGTGTAGTAGTGGTAGTGGTAGTAGTAGTGTAGTAGTGGTAATAGTAGTATAGTAGTGGTAGTATTGAAGACCTTGAGGTCCCTGTTCTTCATGGGGACGTATCCCTCGTGTAGTAGTAGTAGTGTAGTAGTAGTGTAGTAGTGGTAATAGTAGTGTAGTAGTAGTGTAATAGTAGTAGTGTAGTAGTAGTGTAGTAGTAGTGTAGTAGTGGTAACAGTAGTAGTAGTGGTAGTAATGAAGACCTTGAGGTCCCTGTTCTTCATGGGGACGTATCCCTCGTGTAGTAGTAGTAGTGGTAGTAGTGGTAGTAGTAGTGGTAGTAGTGTAGTAGTGGTAGTGGTAGTAATAGTAGTAGTGGTAGTAATAGTAGTAGTGGTAGTAGTAGTAGTGTAGTAGTGGTAGTGGTAGTAATAGTAGTAGTGGTAGTAATAGTAGTAGTGGTAGTAGTAGTAGTGTAGTAGTGGTAGTGGTAGTAATAGTAGTAGTGGTAGTAGTAGTAGTGTAGTAGTGGTAATAGTAGTGTAGTAGTGGTAGTAATGAAGACCTTGAGGTCCCTGTTCTTCATGGGGACGTATCCCTCGTGTAGTAGTAGTAGTGTAGTAGTAGTGTAGTAGTAGTAGTGTAGTAGTATAGTAGTAATAGTAGTAGTGTAGTAGTAGTGGTAGTAGTAGTAGTGGTAGTAGTAATAGTAGAAGTGGTAGTAATGAAGACCTTGAGGTCCCTGTTCTTCATGGGGACGTATCCCTCGTGTAGTAGTAGTAGTGTAGTAGTAGTGTAGTAGTAGTAGTGTAGTAGTATAGTAGTAATAGTAGTAGTGTAGTAGTAGTGGTAGTAGTAGTAGTGGTAGTAGTAATAGTAGTAGTGGTAGTAATGAAGACCTTGAGGTCCCTGTTCTTCATGGGGACGTATCCCTCGTGTAGTAGTAGTAGTGTAGTAGTAGTGTAGTAGTAGTGTAGTAGTAGTGATAGTAGTAGTGGTGGTAGTGTAGTAGTGTAGTAGTAGTGGTAGTAATAGTAGTAGTAGTGTAGTAGTGGTAGTAGTAATAGTAGAAGTGGTAGTAATGAAGACCTTGAGGTCCCTGTTCTTCATGGGGACGTATCCCTCGTGTAGTAGTAGTGTAGTAGTAGTGTAGTAGTAATAGTAGTAGTGTAGTAGTAGTGGTAGTAATGAAGACCTTGAGGTCCCTGTTCTTCATGGGGACGTATCCCTCGTGTAGTAGTAGTAGTGTAGTAGTGGTAGTAGTAGTGTAGTAGTGGTAATAGTAGTGTAGTAGTAGTGTAATAGTAGTAGTGTAGTAGTAGTGTAGTAGTAGTGTAGTAGTGGTAACAGTAGTAGTAGTGGTAGTAATGAAGACCTTGAGGTCCCTGTTCTTCATGGGGACGTATCCCTCGTGTAGTAGTAGTAGTGGTAGTAGTGGTAGTAGTAGTGGTAGTAGTGTAGTAGTGGTAGTGGTAGTAATAGTAGTAGTGGTAGTAATAGTAGTAGTGGTAGTAGTAGTAGTGTAGTAGTGGTAGTGGTAGTAATAGTAGTAGTGGTAGTAGTAGTAGTGTAGTAGTGGTAATAGTAGTGTAGTAGTGGTAGTAATGAAGACCTTGAGGTCCCTGTTCTTCATGGGGACGTATCCCTCGTGTAGTAGTGGTAGTATAGTAGTAGTAGTGTAGTAGTAGTGTAGTAGTGGTAGTGGTAGTAGTAGTGTAGTAGTGGTAATAGTAGTATAGTAGTGGTAGTATTGAAGACCTTGAGGTCCCTGTTCTTCATGGGGACGTATCCCTCGTGTAGTAGTAGTAGTGTAGTAGTAGTGTAGTAGTGGTAATAGTAGTGTAGTAGTAGTGTAATAGTAGTAGTGTAGTAGTAGTGTAGTAGTAGTGTAGTAGTGGTAACAGTAGTAGTAGTGGTAGTAATGAAGACCTTGAGGTCCCTGTTCTTCATGGGGACGTATCCCTCGTGTAGTAGTAGTAGTGGTAGTAGTGGTAGTAGTAGTGGTAGTAGTGTAGTAGTGGTAGTGGTAGTAATAGTAGTAGTGGTAGTAATAGTAGTAGTGGTAGTAGTAGTAGTGTAGTAGTGGTAGTGGTAGTAATAGTAGTAGTGGTAGTAATAGTAGTAGTGGTAGTAGTAGTAGTGTAGTAGTGGTAGTGGTAGTAATAGTAGTAGTGGTAGTAGTAGTAGTGTAGTAGTGGTAATAGTAGTGTAGTAGTGGTAGTAATGAAGACCTTGAGGTCCCTGTTCTTCATGGGGACGTATCCCTCGTGTAGTAGTAGTAGTGTAGTAGTAGTGTAGTAGTAGTAGTGTAGTAGTATAGTAGTAATAGTAGTAGTGTAGTAGTAGTGGTAGTAGTAGTAGTGGTAGTAGTAATAGTAGAAGTGGTAGTAATGAAGACCTTGAGGTCCCTGTTCTTCATGGGGACGTATCCCTCGTGTAGTAGTAGTAGTGTAGTAGTAGTGTAGTAGTAGTAGTGTAGTAGTATAGTAGTAATAGTAGTAGTGTAGTAGTAGTGGTAGTAGTAGTAGTGGTAGTAGTAATAGTAGTAGTGGTAGTAATGAAGACCTTGAGGTCCCTGTTCTTCATGGGGACGTATCCCTCGTGTAGTAGTAGTAGTGTAGTAGTAGTGTAGTAGTAGTGTAGTAGTAGTGATAGTAGTAGTGGTGGTAGTGTAGTAGTGTAGTAGTAGTGGTAGTAATAGTAGTAGTAGTGTAGTAGTGGTAGTAGTAATAGTAGAAGTGGTAGTAATGAAGACCTTGAGGTCCCTGTTCTTCATGGGGACGTATCCCTCGTGTAGTAGTAGTGTAGTAGTAGTGTAGTAGTAATAGTAGTAGTGTAGTAGTAGTGGTAGTAATGAAGACCTTGAGGTCCCTGTTCTTCATGGGGACGTATCCCTCGTGTAGTAGTAGTAGTGTAGTAGTGGTAGTAGTAGTGTAGTAGTGTTAGTAGTAATAGTAGAAGTGGTAGTAATGAAGACCTTGAGGTCCCTGTTCTTCATGGGGACGTATCCCTCGTGTAGTAGTGGTAGTAGTAGTGTAGTAATAGTAGTAGTGGTAATAGTAATAGTAGAAGTGGTAGTAATGAAGACCTTGAGGTCCCTGTTCTTCATGGGGACGTATCCCTCGTGTAGTAGTAGTGTAATAGTGGTAGTAGTAGTAATAGTAGTAGTGGTAGTAATAGTAGTGTAGTAGTGGTAGTAATGAAGACCTTGAGGTCCCTGTTCTTCATGGGGACGTATCCCTCACGTAGTAGTAGTGGTAGTAGTAGTGGTAGTAGTGTAGTAGTGGTAGTAATAGTAGTAGTGTAGTAGTAGTGGTAGTAATGAAGACCTTGAGGTCCCTGTTCTTCATGGGGACGTATCCCTCGTGTAGTAGTGGTAGTAGTAGTGGTAGTAGTAGTGTAGTAGTATAGTAGTAGTGTAGTAGTATTGGTAGTAATGAAGACCTTGAGGTCCCTGTTCTTCATGGGGACGTATCCCTCGTGTAGTAGTGGTAGTGTAGTAGTAGTGGTAGTAGTAGTAGTGTAGTAGTGGTAGTAGTATAGTGGTAGTGGTAGCAGTAGTGTAGTAGTAGTAATAGTAGTAGTAGTGGTAGTAATAGTGGTAGTAATGAAGACCTTGAGGTCCCTGTTCTTCATGGGGACGTATCCCTCGTGTAGTAGTGGTAGTGTAGTAGTAGTGGTAGTAGTAGTAGTGTAGTAGTGGTAGTAGTATAGTGGTAGTGGTAGTAGTAGTGTAGTAGTAGTAATAGTAGTAGTAGTGGTAGTAATAGTGGTAGTAATGAAGACCTTGAGGTCCCTGTTCTTCATGGGGACGTATCCCTCGCGCAGGGAGATGAGGACCGGTCCAGCGTCCCGTCCCTCAGCCCAATCCTCGGCCTCTAGGGGAGCCTCAGGGCCTGCCGTGTCTGGGTAGAGGTCATCCTGGAACAAGTCAGACTGGGGGGGGGGGGCACGGGGGGCACGGGGGGGCAGGGTCATGTCACTACGCCCTACATGACACACGACACTACTATACACTACACTATACACTACTACACTACATTATACACTACACTATACACGACACTATACACTACACTATACACTACACACTATACACTACATTATACACTACTACACTATACACGACACTATACACTACACTATACACTACTACACTACATTATACACTACACTATACACTACACTATACACTACACTATACACTACACACTATACACTACATTATACACTACTACACTATACACGACACTATACACTACACTATACACTACACACTATACACTACACTATACACTACATTATACACTACTACACTATACACGACACTATACACTACACTATACACTACACACTATACACTACACACTACATTATACACTACTACACTATACACGACACTATACACTACACTATACACTACCCTATACACTACACTACACATTATACTATACACTACACACTACACTACGCTATATACTACAATATACACTACATTATCCACTACAGCATAAACTACTATACACTACACATTACACTATACACTACTAAACACTACACACTACATTACTATACACTACACTATACACTACACTACACACTACACTCTATACACTACACTCTATACACTACACTACACACTATACTATACACTACACTATACACTACGTACACACACAGACGGCTTTACCTTGCGTGGCACCGTCATGATGATTGGCTCACACTTGCGTTCATGCAGCTTGTAGAACCTAACACAGTCACACACAGTCACACACAGTCACACAGTCAGTCACACACAGTCAGTCACACACAGTCAGTTACACCATCACACACACAGTCACACACAGTCAGTTACAGTCAGTCACACACAGTCAGTCACACAGTCAGTTACAGTCACTCACACACAGTCACACACAGTCAGTCACACAGTCACACAGTCAGTTACAGTCAGTCACAGTCAGTCACACAGTCACACACAGTCAGTTACAGTCAGTTACAGTCAGTTACACACAGTCAGTTACAGTCAGTCACACACAGTCAGTCACACAGTCAGTTACACACAGTCACACACAGTCAGTCACACACAGTCACACACAGTCACACACAGTCAGTTACACACAGTCACACACAGTCAGTCACACACAGTCAGTCACACACAGTCAGTCACACACACAGTCACACACACACAGTCAGTTACACACAGTCACACACAGTCAGTCACACACAGTCAGTTACACACAGTCAGTCACACACAGTCACACAGTCACACACAGTCAGTTACACACAGTCAGTTACACACAGTCAGTCACACACAGTCAGTCACACACAGTCACACACAGTCACACAGTCAGTCACACACAGTCACACACAGTCAGTTAAACACAGTCACACACAGTCAGTTACACACAGTCACACACAGTCAGTCACACACAGTCAGTCACTCACAGTCAGTTACACACAGTCACACAGTCACACACAGTCAGTTACACACAGTCAGTTACACACAGTCAGTCACACACAGTCACACACAGTCAGTCACACACACAGTCACACCATCACACACACAGTCAGTCACAGTCAGTCACACACAGTCACACACAGTCAGTCACAGTCAGTCACACACAGTTACACACAGTCAGTTACACACAGTCACACACAGTCAGTCACACACAGTCACACACAGTCAGTCACACACAGTCAGTCACACACAGTCACACACAGTCAGTTACACACAGTCAGTCACACACAGTCAGTTACACAGTCAGTTACACAGTCAGTTACAGTCAGTCAGTCACACACAGTCAGTTACAGTCAGTCACACAGTCAGTTACAGTCAGTCACACAGTCAGTCACACAGTCAGTCACACAGTCACACACAGTCAGTTACAGTCAGTCAGTTACAGTCAGTCAGTCACACACAGTCAGTTACAGTCAGTCACACAGTCAGTTACAGTCAGTCAGTCACACACAGTCAGTCACACAGCCAGTCACACACAGTCACACACAGTCAGTCACACACAGTCAGTCACACAGTCAGTCAGTCACACAGTCAGTCACACACAGTCAGTCACACACAGTCAGTTACACACAGTCACACAGTCAGTCACACACAGTCACACACAGTCACACACAGTCAGTCACACACAGTCAGTTACACACAGTCAGTCACACACAGTCAGTCACACACAGTCACACACAGTCAGTCACAGTCAGTCACACACAGTCAGTCACACAGTCAGTCAGTTACACAGTCAGTTACAGTCAGTCACACACAGTCAGTCACACAGTCAGTCACACAGTCAGTCACACACAGTCACACACAGTCAGTCACACAGTCAGTCACACAATCAGTCACACACAGTCAGTCACACACAGTCACACACAGTCAGTTACACAGTCAGTTACACCATCACACACACAGTCACACAGTCAGTCAGTCACACAGTCACACACAGTCAGTCACACAGTCAGTCACACAGTCACACAGTGAGTCAGTCACACAGTCAGTCACACCATCACACACACAGTCACACACAGTCACACAGTCAGTCAGTCACACCATCACACACACAGTCACACACAGTCACACCATCACACACACAGTCACACACAGTCACACAGTCAGTCAGTCGCACAGTCACATGTACAGTCACACAGTCACATGTACAGTCACGTGGTGGCTGTGTTGCTGGTGGTGGTGGTTGTCTGGCGGTGGTCGCAATGGAGGTCGTGGTTGTCTGGTGGTGCTGGTGGTGGTGGTGCTGGTGGTGGTGGTGGCGATGGTGGTGGTGGCGATGGTGGTGGCGGCGGCGGCGGTGCTGGTGGTGGTGGCGATGGTGGTGGTGGTGGCGATGGTGGTGGTGCTGGTGGTGGTGGTGGCGATGGTGGCGGTGGCGATAGTTGTGGCGATGGTGGTGGTGGTGGTGATGGTGGTGGCGATGGTGGTGGTGGTGGCGATAGTTGTGGCGATGGTGGTGGTGGTGGTGATGGTGATGGCGATGGTGGTGGTGGTGGTTGTGGCGATGGTGCCGATGGTTGTGGCGATGGTGGTGGCGATGGTGGTGGCGATGGCGGTGGTGGTGGCGGTGGTGATGGTGGCGATGGTGGTGGCGATGGTGGTGGCGGCGATGGCGATGGCGGTGGTGATGGTGGCGATGGTGGCGATGGTGGCGATGGTGGCCGTACCGAGCGATCTCACACTTGTTGACATCAAGGCCACGCTTGGGCATGAACCCCATGCCCCTCTGGGGGTCCTTGCTGCTGAAAACGTTCAGGAAGTGCACGTAGGGGGCCTCGTCCGTCACCTCGAAGTAGCGGATGCTGCTGTCACCCTGCACAACAACAACAATAGCGTACGGGGAGTGAGACACGGCGAGAGAGAGAGACACGGGGAGAGAGAGACACGGGGAGAGAGAGACACGGGGAGAGAGAGACACGGGGAGAGAGACGCGGGGAGAGAGAGAGACACGGGGAGTGAGACACGGGGAGAGAGAGAGACACGGGGAGAGAGAGACACGGGGAGAGAGAGACACGGGGAGAGAGACACGGAGAGAGAGACGCGGGGAGAGAGAGAGACACGGGGAGTGAGACACAGGGAGAGAGAGAGACACGGGGAGAGAGGCACGGGGAGAGAGAGAGACACGGGGAGAGAGAGACACGGGGAGAGAGACACGGGGAGAGAGAGAGAGAGATACGGGGAGAGAGAGAGACACGGGGAGTGAGACACGGCGAGAGAGAGACGCGGGGAGAGAGAGAGACACGGAGAGAGAGACATGGGGAGAGAGAGACATGGGGAGAGAGAGACATGGGGAGAGAGAGACATGGGGAGTGAGAGACACGGGGAGTGAGAGACACGGGGAGAGAGAGACACGGGGAGAGAGAGACACGGGGAGAGAGAGACACGGGGAGAGAGAGACACGGGGAGTGAGAGACACGGGGAGAGAGAGACACGGGGAGAGAGACACGGGGAGAGAGAGACACGGGGAGAGAGACGCGGGGAGAGAGAGAGACACGGGGAGTGAGACACGGGGAGAGAGGCACGGGGAGAGAGAGAGACACGGGGAGAGAGAGAGACACGGGGAGAGAGACACGGAGGGAGAGAGACACGGGGAGAGAGAGAGAGACACGGGGAGAGAGAGAGACACGAGGAGAGAGACACGGAGGGAGAGAGACACGGGGAGAGAGAGAGAGAGACACGGGGAGAGAGAGAGACACGGGGAGTGAGACACGGCGAGAGAGAGAGACGCGGGGAGAGAGAGAGACACGGAGAGAGAGACACGGGGAGAGAGAGACACGGGGAGTGAGAGACACGGGGAGAGAGAGACACGGGGAGAGAGAGACACGGGGAGAGAGAGACACGGGGAGAGAGAGACACGGGGAGAGAGAGACACGGGGAGTGAGAGACACGGGGAGAGAGAGACACGGGGAGAGGGAGACACGGGGAGTGAGAGACACAGGGAGAGAGAGACATGGGGAGAGAGACACAGGGAGAGAGACACAGGGAGAGAGAGACACGGGGAGTGAGAGACACGGGGAGAAAGAGACACGGGGAGAAAGAGACACGGGGAGTGAGAGACACGGGGAGAGAGACACGGGGAGACACGCGGGGAGACACGGTGAGAGAGAGACACGGGGAGAGAGAGACACGGGGAGAGAGACACGAGGAGAGAGAGACACGAGGAGAGAGAGACACGGGGAGAGAGAGACACGGAGAGAGAGACACAGGGAGTGAGAGACACGCGGGGAGAGAGAGACACGGGGAGTGAGACACGGGGAGAGAGACACGGGGAGAGAGAGACACGGGGAGAGAGAGAGATACGGGGAGAGAGAGACACGGGGAGAGAGAGAGACACGGGGAGAGAGAGACACAGGGAGAGAGAGACACGGGGAGAGTGAGACACGGGGAGTGAGAGACATGGGGAGTGAGAGACATGGGGAGTGAGAGACACGGGGAGAGAGACACGGGGAGTGAGTGGGTGAGTAAGTCTCACACAGGTAAACCACGCTGGTGAGTAGTTGGTGAGTAGTTGGTGAGTAGGTGGTGAGTAGGTGGTGAGTAGTTGGTGAGTAGGTGGTGAGTAGGTGGTGAGTAGTTGGTGAGTAGGTGGTGAGTAGTTGGTGAGTAGCTGGTGAGTAGGTGGTGAGTAGTTGGTGAGTAGGTGGTGAGTAGTTGGTGAGTAGCTGGTGAGTAGGTGGTGAGTAGGTGGTGAGTAGCTGGTGAGTAGTTGGTGAGTAGCTGGTGAGTAGGTGGTGAGTCGGTGGTGAGTAGGTGGTGAGTAGTTGGTGAGTAGGTGGTGAGTAGGTGGTGAGTAGCTGGTGAGTAGCTGGTGAGTAGCTGGTGAGTAGCTGGTGAGTAGCTGGTGAGTAGTTGGTGAGTAGCTGGTGAGTAGCTGGTGAGTAGGTGGTGAGTAGCTGGTGAGTAGGTGGTGAGTAGTTGGTGAGTAGGTGGTGAGTAGTTGGTGAGTAGCTGGTGAGTAGGTGGTGAGTAGGTGGTGAGTAGGTGGTGAGTAGTAGGTGAGTAGGTGATGAGTAGGTGGTGAGGAGCTGGTGAGGAGCTGGTGAGTAGGTGGTGAGTAGGTGGTGAGGAGCTGGTGAGTAACACTCACCTTCCCATACAGGTAAACCACGCTGGTGAGTAGCTGGTGAGTAGCTGGTGAGTAGTTGGTGAGTAGTTGGTGAGTAGGTGGTGAGTCGGTGGTGAGTAGGTGGTGAGTAGTTGGTGAGTAGGTGGTGAGTAGCTGGTGAGTAGCTGGTGAGTAGTTGGTGAGTAGTTGGTGAGTAGGTGGTGAGTCGGTGGTGAGTAGGTGGTGAGTAGTTGGTGAGTAGTTGGTGAGTAGGTGGTGAGGAGCTGCTGAGTAACGCTCACCTTCCCACACAGGTAAACCACGCTGGTGAGTAGTTGGTGAGTAGGTGGTGAGGAGCTGGTGAGTAACGCTCACCTTCCCACACAGGTAAACCACGCTGGTGAGTAGTTGGTGAGTAGTTGGTGAGTAGGTGGTGAATAGCTGGTGAGTAGCTGGTGAGGAGCTGGTGAGTAACGCTCACCTTCCCACACAGGTAAACCACGCTGGTGAGTAGTTGGTGAGTAGCAGGTGAGTAGCTGGTGAGTAGGTGGTGAGTAGCTGGTGAGTAGCTGGTGAGTAGGTGGTGAGTAACGCTCACCTTCCCACACAGGTAAACCACGCTGGTGAGTAGCTGGTGAGTCGGTGGTGAGTAGGTGGTGAGTAGGTGGTGAGGAGCTGGTGAGTAACGCTCACCTTCCCACACAGGTAAACCACGCTGGTGAGTAGCTGGTGAGTCGGTGGTGAGTAGGTGGTGAGTAGGTGGTGAGGAGCTGGTGAGTAACGCTCACCTTCCCACACAGGTAAACCACGCTGGTGAGTAGGTGGTGAGTAGCTGGTGAGTAGGTGGTGAGTAGGTGGTGAGTAGCTGGTGAGTAGTTGGTGAGGAGCTGGTGAGTAGTTGGTGAGGAGCTGGTGAGTAGCTGGTGAGTAGGTGGTGAGTAGTTGGTGAGTAGCTGGTGAGTAGGTGGTGAGTTGGTGGTGAGTAACGCTCACCTTCCCACACAGGTAAACCACGCTGGTGAGTAGCTGGTGAGTAGTTGGTGAGTTGGTGGTGAGTAACGCTCACCTTCCCACACAGGTAAACCACGCTGGTGAGTAGTTGGTGAGTAGCTGGTGAGTAGCTGGTGAGTAGGTGGTGAGGAGCTGGTGAGTAGCTGGTGAGTAACGCTCACCTTCCCACACAGGTAAACCACGCTGGTGAGTAGTTGGTGAGTAGGTGGTGAGTAGCTGGTGAGTAGCTGGTGAGTAGTTGGTGAGGAGCTGGTGAGTAGGTGGTGAGTTGGTGGTGAGTAGGTGGTGAGTAGCTGGTGAGTAGGTGGTGAGTAGTTGGTGAGTTGGTGGTGAGTAACGCTCACCTTCCCACACAGGTAAACCACGCTGGTGAGTAGGTGGTGAGTATCTGGTGAGTTGGTGGTGAGTAGCTGGTGAGTAACGCTCACCTTCCCACACAGGTAAACCACGCTGGTGAGTAGGTGGTGAGTAGGTGGTGAGTAACGCTCACCTTCCCACACAGGTAAACCACGCTGGTGAGTAGGTGGTGAGTAGCTGGTGAGTAGCTGGTGAGTAGTTGGTGAGTAGCTGGTGAGTAGCTGGTGAGTAGCTGGTGAGTAGGTGGTGAGTTGGTGGTGAGTAACGCTCACCTTCCCACACAGGTAAACCACGCTGGTGAGTAGTTGGTGAGTAGCTGGTGAGTAGGTGGTGAGTATCTGGTGAGTAGGTGGTGAGTAACGCTCACCTTCCCACACAGGTAAACCACGCTGGTGAGTAGGTGGTGAGTAGCTGGTGAGTAGTTGGTGAGTAGGTGGTGAGTAGCTGGTGAGTAGGTGGTGAGGAGCTGGTGAGTAGGTGGTGAGTATCTGGTGAGTAGGTGGTGAGTAGTTGGTGAGTAGCTGGTGAGTAACGCTCACCTTCCCACACAGGTAAACCATGCTGGTGAGTAGGTGGTGAGTAGCTGGTGAGTAGTTGGTGAGTATCTGGTGAGTAGGTGGTGAGTAGTTGGTGAGTAGCTGGTGAGTAACGCTCACCTTCCCACACAGGTAAACCACGCTGGTGAGTAGGTGGTGAGTATCTGGTGAGTAGTTGGTGAGGAGCTGGTGAGTAACGCTCACCTTCCCACACAGGTAAACCACGCTGGTGAGTAGTTGGTGAGTAGCTGGTGAGTAGGTGGTGAGTAGCTGGTGAGTAGGTGGTGAGTAGGTGGTGAGTAGTTGGTGAGGAGCTGGTGAGTAGTTGGTGAGTAGGTGGTGAGTAGCTGGTGAGTAGCTGGTGAGTAGGTGGTGAGTAGGTGGTGAGTAGTTGGTGAGTAGGTGGTGAGGAGCTGGTGAGTAGGTGGTGAGTATCTGGTGAGTAGGTGGTGAGTAGGTGGTGAGTTGGTGGTGAGTAACGCTCACCTTCCCACACAGGTAAACCACGCTGGTGTCGGCATCGTAGAAGGGCAGAAGAACGCCGTTGCTGGAGTCCATGTCCTGCTGGATCAGCGGCTCCTCCATGTTCGCCTGGGTCACGAGCACGGGGGTCACGGGGTCACGGGGTCACACGCACAAGGGTTACGGGGTCACACACACGGGGTCACACACACGGGGTCACGGCCACGGGGTCACACGCACGGGGGTCACGGGGGCACGCACGGGGTCATGAGGTCATGCACGGGGTCACGTGCACGGGGGTGTGTGTGTCTGCGTGTGTGTGTCTGTGTGTGTGTCTGTGTGTGTGTGTGTCTGCGTGCGTGTGAGTGTGTGTGTGTGACTGTGTGTGTGTCTGTGTGTGTCTGTGTGTGTCTGTGTGTGTGTGTGCGTGTGTGTGTCTGCGTGCGTGTGAGTGTGTGTGTGACTGTGTGTGTGTGACTGTGTGTGTGTGTGACTGTGTGTGTGTGTCTGTGTGTGTGTCTGTGTGTGTGTCTGCGTGTGTGTGTGTCTGCGTGTGTGCGTGTGTGTGTCACTGTGTATGTGTGTGTCTGTGTGTGTCTGCGTGTGTGTGTCTGCATGTGTGTGTGTGCGTGTCTGTGTGTGTGTGTATCTGTCTGTGTGTGTGGTGACTGTGTGTGTGTGTGTGTGTCTGCGTGTGTGTATCTGTCTGTGTGTGTGGTGACTGTGTGTGCGTGTGTCTGTGTGTATCTGTCTGTGTGTATCTGTGTGTGTATGTGGTGACTGTGTGTGTGTGTGTGTCTGTGTGTGTGGTGACTGTGTGTGTGTGTGTATATCTGTCTGTGTGTGTGGTGACTGTGTGTGTGTGTGTGTGTCTGTGTGTGTCTGCGTGTGTGTATCTGTTTGTGTATGTGGTGACTGTGTGTGTGCGTGTGTCTGTGTGTGTCTGCGTGTGTGTATCTGTCTGTGTGTGTGTGTCTGTGTGTGTCTGTGTGTGTCTGCGTGTGTGTATCTGTCTGTGTGTGTGGTGACTGTGTATGTGGTGACTGTGTCTGTACCGGGTCCCACAGCGCCAGCTGTCTCTCGCTCATCCGGCTGAATCCGGTCGTGAAGATTTTACCGTCCGCCATGAACACGGCCCGCATCGGACGGGCGCCATCGTGAGCCTTGTCCTTCTCCTGCACGCCCAGTCACCACGGCAACGGCACGGCCCAGTCACCACGGCAACGGCGCGGCCGAGTCACCACGGCAACGGCGCGGCCGAGTCACCACGGCAACAGCACGGCCGAGTCACCACGGCAACGGCGCGGTCGCCACGGCGAAGGCGCGGCGAGGTCGCCGGGGGCGACGGGGATCGCAAAGCGAGGAGTGGCTGAGCGAGCGGGTGAGTGAGTGAGTGGGTGGGTGAGTGAGTGGGTGGGTGAGTGGGTGGGTGAGTGGGTGAGTGAGTGAGTGAGTGGGTGGGTGGGTGAGTGGGTGAGTGGGTGGGTGGGTGGGTGAGTGGATGGGTGGGTGGGTGAGTGGGTGAGTGGGTGGGTGGGTGAGTGGGTGGGTGAGTGAGTGGGTGAGTGAGTGGGTGAGTGGGTGGGTGAGTGAGTGGGTGAGTGGGTGGGTGAGTGGGTGAGCGGGTGAGCGGGTGAGCGGGTGAGTGAGTGGGTGAGTGAGTGGGTGAGTGAGTGGGTGAGTGGGTGAGTTAGTGAGTGGGTGAGTGGGTGGGTGAGTGAGTGGGTGGGTGAGTGAGTGAGTGGGTGAGTGAGTGGGTGAGTGAGTGGGTGAGTGGGTGGGTGAGTGGGTGAGTGAGTGAGTGGGTGAGTGGGTGGGTGGGTGAGTGAGTGGGTGAGTGAGTGGGTGAGTGAGTGAGTGAGCGGGTGCGCGAGTGAGTGGATGAGTGAGTGAGCGGGTGAGCGAGTGAATGAGCGGGTGAGCGAGTGAGTGGGTGAGTGAGTGGGTGGGTGAGTGAGCGGGTGAGCGAGTGAGTGGGTGAGTGGGCGAGCACGTGACCGAGCGGGTGAGCCCTCACCATGACGATGTCTCCCTTGCGAGGGTCTATGACTCTTAGCTTCTTGTCTTTGCAGGCCGTGCAGATGCGGCTGCCGTCACGGTTCCAGCTGACGCTGTAGATGAGGTCCGGGTGCAGGTCAAGGGTCACCAGTGGCTGCTCCGTGCCCACGTTCCACACCATCACCAGGTTGTCACAACCTACACCACACACAGACACACACACAGTCACACACACACACACAGTCACACACAGTTACACACACACAGTCACACACAAACACACACACAGTCACACACACAGATAGACACACACACACAGTCACACACAGTCACACACAGTTACACACACACATACAGTCACACACACAGTCACACACACAGTCACACAAAGATAAACACAGATCCCCCATATAGCCTTAACAGACTGTAGGGGCAAGTGCTGTTAGCGAGCACCTATGAAGGCCGGAACGGTACACGAGGGGGTGGGTGGCCAGCACCACGCCCGACCGCCTTTGTCTCCCCAGTGGCGATGCTTACCACACCGCACCAGGTACTCATTTGAGGCTGAGTCGACCTAGGGGAGGCCCGGGACCGGTTCAGATAATCGTCACCGGTGTTGGCCGTGAGCGGGAATCGAACCCGGGTCGCCAGGTTCATAGCGCAGCGTAGCGCTAACCGCTACACTATCGCTCCCCACACACACACAGACACACACAGTCACACACACACTCAGTCACACACAGTCACACACACACACACAGTCACACACACAGTTACACACACACAGTCACCAGGTTGTCACAACCTACATCACACACACACACAGACACACAGTCACACAGTCGTGGTGGTGAGCGTGGTGGTGGTGGTGAGCGTGGTGGTGGTGGTGAGCGTGGTGGTGAGCGTGGTGGTGGTGGTGAGCGTGGTGGTGAGCGTGGTGGTGGTGGTGAGCGTGGCACCGGCACTAAGGAGGACATTGCGAGCCGTGGGGTGCCACGTGACAATTCCGACGCGCTTGGAGTGACCCTCCAGCGTGGCCACCGGCTCCGTCAGCGGCAGGGACAGGCCGTGCTCAGGCACCTGCCAAACCTACAGGCGTCACACACACAGTCACACACACACAGTCACACACACAGTTACACACACACACACACACAGGCGTCACACACAGACACAGGGACAGGCCGTGCTCAGGCACCTGCCAAACCTACAGGCGTCACACACACACAGTCACACACAGGCGTCATACACACAGGCGTCACACACACACAGGCATCACACACACACACAGGCGTCACACACACAGGCGTCACACACACACACAGTCACACACAGGCGTCATACACAGACACAGTCACACACAGGCGTCACACACACAGGCGTCACACACACAGACACACACACACACATCACACACACACACATCACACACACAGTCACACACAGACACACACACACAGAGACAGGCCGTGCTCAGGCACCTGCCAAACCTACAGGCGTCACACACACAGGCGTCATACACACAGGCGTCACACACAGACACACACACACAGACACAGGGACAGGCCGTGCTCAGGCACCTGCCACACCTACAGGCGTCACACACACACACAGTCACACACAGGCGTCACACACACAGTCACACACACACATCACACACAGATACACACACACAGGCGTCACACACAGACACACACACACAGGCGTCACACACAGACACACAGTCACACACAGGCGTCACACACAGACACACACACAGTCACACACAGGCGTCACACACACACAGTCACACACAGGCGTCTCACACACACACACACAGGGACAGGCCGTGCTCGGGCACCTGCCACACCTACAGGCGTCACACACACAGGCGTCACACACACACAGGCGTCATACACACAGGCGTCACACACAGTCACACACAGGCGTCACACACAGTCACACACACACACACAGGCGTCACACACACACACAGACACACACACACATCACACACACACAGTCACACACACAGGCGTCACACACACACAGGCGTCACACAGACACACACACAGGCGTCACACACAGACACACACACACACAGGCATCACACAGACACACACACACAGGCATCATACACACACAGGCGTCACACACACACAGGCGTCACACACACACAGGCGTCACACAGACACACACACAGGCGTCACACACAGACACACACACACAGGCATCACAGAGACACACACACACAGGCATCATACACACACAGGCGTCACACACACACAGGCGTCACACACACACAGGCGTCACACACAGACACACACACAGGCGTCATACACAGACAGACACACACACACAGGCGTCACACACAGACACACACACACACAGGCCTCATACACAGGTGTCACACAAAGACAAAGATCCCCCGTATAGCCTTAACAGACTGTAGGGGCAAGTGCTGTTAGCGAGCACCTATGAAGGCCGGTACAGCACACGAGGGGGTGGGTGGCCAGCACCACGCCCGACCGCCTTTGTCTCCCTAGTGGCAATGTTTACACACCGCACCAGGTACTCATTTGAGGCTGAGTCGACCTAGGGGAGGCCCGGGACCGGTTCAGATAATCGTCACTGGTGTTGGCCGTGAGCGGGAATCGAACCCGGGTCGCCAGGTTCATAGGGCAGCGTAGCGCTAACCGCTACACTACCACTCCCCATACACACACACACGGTGACACACACACACAGGCGTCATACACAGACACACACACACAGGCGTCACACACATATCACACACGCAGGCATCACACACGCAGGCATCACACACGCGCAGACACGTTACACACACACAGACACTCGTCACACACAGGCATCACACACACAGGCATTACACACACAGGCCTCACACACAGACACAGGCGTGGTGATGGTGATGATGATGGTGGTGGTGGTGATGATGATGGTGGTGGTGGTGGTGATGATGGTGGTGGTGGTGATCGTGATGGTGGTGATTGTGATGACTGTGACAATGGTGGTGGTGATTGTGATGACTGTGACGATGGTGTTGGTGATGATGGTGGTGGTGGTGACGATGGTGGTGGTGATGGTGGTGATTGTGATGACTGTGACGATGGTGGTGGTGGTGATGATGGTGGTGGTGATGATGGTGGTGGTGATGGTGATTGTGACCGTGATGATGATGGTGGTGGTGGTGATGATGGTGATGATGGTGATGGTGGTGATTGTGATGGTGACGATGACGATGGTGGTGGTGGTGATGATGGTGGTGGTGATGATGGTGATGATGGTGTTGGTGATAGTGGTGATTGTGATGGTGACGATGGTGACGATGGTGATGGTGGTGGTGATGATGGTGGTGGTGATAGTGGTGATTGTGATGGTGATGATGGTGGTGGTGGTGATTGTGACCGTGATGATGATGGTGGTGGTGGTGATGATGGTGATGATGGTGGTGGTGGTGGTGATGATAGTGGTGATTGTGGTGACTGTGACGATGGTGGTGGTGATGATGGTGGTGGTGGTGGTGATGGTGGTGGTGATGATGGTGGTGGTGGCGATGGTGATGGTGGTGGTGATTGTGACCGTGATGATGATGGTGGTGGTGATTGTGATGACTGTGACGATGGTGGTGGTGGTGATGGTGATTGTGACCGTGATGATGATGGTGGTGGTGGTGATGATGATGGTGACGATGGTGGTGGTGGTGATGATGGTGGCGGTGATAGTGGTGATTGTGATGACTGTGACGATGGTGATGGTGGTGGTGATGATGGTGGCGGTGGTGATAGTGGTGATTGTGATGACTGTGACGATGGTGATGGTGGTGGTGATGATGGTGGCGGTGGTGATAGTGGTGATTGTGATGACTGTGACGATGGTGGTGGTGGTGGTGGTGATGATGGTGGTGGTGATGATGGTGGCGGTGGTGATAGTGGTGACTGTGATGACTGTGACGATGGTGGTGGTGGTGAGGAGCGGGTGAGCAGTGGGGGTGAGGAGCGAGCGACACTCACCATGACGGTGCAGTCCTCACTGCCGCTGGCTATGACGTCGTCGTTGTGAGGGCACCAGTCGATGTCCAGCACGGGAGCGGTGTGACCACACACCGTGGGGTAGGTCTTGTCTATACGCCCCGTCTGAGTAGTACACACACACACATAGACACATAGACACACACACAGTCACACACACACACAGTCACACACACACATACACCGTGGGGTAGGTCTTGTCTATACGCCCCGTCTGAGTAGTACACACACACACACACACATAGACACACACACATAGACACATAGACACACACACAGACACACACACCGTGAGGTAGGTCTTGTCTATACGCCCCGTCTGAGTAGTACACACACACACACATAGACACACACACATAGACACATAGACACACACACAGACACACACAGTCACACACACACAGACACACACACAGTCACACACACACACCGTGGGGTAGGTCTTGTCTATACGCCCCATCTGAGTAGTACACAGTCACACACACACATAGACACACACACACCGTGGGGTAGGTCTTGTCTATACGCCCCATCTGAGTAGTACACAGACACACACAGTCACACACACACATAGACACACACACACCGTGGGGTAGGTCTTGTCTATACGCCCCGTCTGAGTAGTACACAGACACACACACACACATAGACACACACACATAGACACATAGACACACACACAGACACACACAGTCACACACACACAGACACACACACACAGACACACACACACAGTCACACACACACACACACAGTCACACACACACACCGTGGGGTAGGTCTTGTCTATACGCCCCATCTGAGTAGTACACAGTCACACACAGACACACACACACATAGACACACACACACCGTGGGGTAGGTCTTGTCTATACGCCCCGTCTGAGTAGTACACAGACACACACAGTCACACACACACATAGACACACACACACCGTGGGGTAGGTCTTGTCTATACGCCCCGTCTGAGTAGTACACAGACACACACACACACATAGACACACACACATAGACACATAGACACACACACAGACACACACACAGACACACACACACAGACACACACACACAGTCACACACACACACACACAGTCACACACACACACCGTGGGGTAGGTCTTGTCTATACGCCCCATCTGAGTAGTACACAGTCACACACAGACACACACACACATAGACACACACACACCGTGGGGTAGGTCTTGTCTATACGCCCCGTCTGAGTAGTACACAGACACACACAGTCACACACACACATAGACACACACACACCGTGGGGTAGGTCTTGTCTATACGCCCCGTCTGAGTAGTACACAGACACACACAGACACATAGACACACACACATAGACACATAGACACACGCACAGACACACACACAGTCACACACACACAGACACACACACAGTCACACACACACACCGTGAGGTAGGTCTTGTCTATACGCCCTGTCTGACACACACACAGTCACACACACAGACACACACACACAGACACACACACACAGACACACACACAGTCACACACACACACACCGTGGGGTAGGTCTTGTCTATACGCCCCGTCTGAGTAGTACACAGTCACACACACACACACAGACACACACACACATAGACACATAGACACACACACAGACACACACACCGTGAGGTAGGTCTTGTCTATACGCCCCATCTGAGTAGTACACAGACACACACACATAGACACACACACACCGTGAGGTAGGTCTTGTCTATACGCCCCGTCTGAGTAGTACACAGTCACACACACACACACACAGTCACACACACACACAGTCACACACATACAGTCACACACACACAGACACACACACACAGTCACACACATAGACACACACACCGTGGGGTAGGTCTTGTCTATACGCCCCGTCTGACGTGTACACAGTCACACACATACAGTCACACACACAGTCACACACACACACAGACAGTCACACATACACACACACAGTCACACACACACATAGGCACACACACTGTGGGGTAGGTCTTGTCTATACGCCCCATCTGACGTGTACACAGACACACATATACAACAACAACCGCCATTCGCCACTAAGTGGCGGTGACGTCACCACGACGCTTGTGCCAGGCTATGTGCACCTTGAGGCCACGTGAAGCGTCGAACGCCCGCTGGCAGGAGGTCACGGGGCAGACCCAGGTGCCACGGGTCGACTGACTGAGATGACTGGCTGATGCACCACCTGTGCCCCCTACTGTGCCAACCTGCTGTGCTTTAGCCACCCGGCGCTCCGCTCGTTGTTGTGAGCGTCGCTCCTCCGCCCTCCGTTGTTGTTGGAGGGCGACTGCCTCCAACTGCCCAGTAACATCCTTCACGAGCCTCCTCCACAGAGGCCGATCTTGACACCGCTGGTACCAGTCATCGGCAAGTCCACTCAGCTCCACGACCTCCTGTACCACATCACTCCATCTCTTCTCTAGCCCGTGCCGCGCCCGCTTAGCCCCCTCAATCCGGCCGAACAAAAGCTGTTTAGGCATGCGGTGGCTGGGCATGCGGGCTACATGACCCAGCCATCGCAGCCTTCCCCGCCGGAGGAGCTCACCGATGGGACCTTGCCCAGCTCTTTCAAGGATTTTTGAGCTCCTCACACAATCCAGTCTGGTTAAACCCAGGATGGATCGTAGGCAGGCCAGCCTAAATGTTTCTAACCGGCGAAGATGTTCCATTAGTGGGGTCCACGTTTCGCAAGCGTAGAGATGGGAGGGAATGACCGTGGCCGAGAAGACCTGAAGCTTAGTGCGGAGCGACAGACCAGGTAGCTTCCACACAGCGTTACGCAACCGATGAAAAGATATTGCCGCTCGACTGATTCGGAGTGAGACCTCTGCTGTTAAACTGGAGCCGGTAATAAGCACACTGCCCAGGTATGGGAAACTCTCCACTCTCTCCACAACTGCCCCATCACCGATTGGGAGTTGTGGGGGTGGAGTGTCCGATGGTACAAAATACCCAGGCAGGTGCTTAGTTTTGGTGGGGCTGATGGTAAGGCCCCACCTCTTAGTGGCACGCTCCAGTCTCAGCAGCAGCGTCTCCAACTCCTCCTCCGAATGTGCAGCTATTACAAAATCATCAGCATACATAACGTGGTTGAGCAATAGGGAGCCATCCCTTGACCGCACCCGGGCGTCGATCAGCCTCCCATTATATCTGTACCATATGGAGATTCCCCCGGTACAGCTATTGAAGGCTTCACGAACTACGTGGTCAAAATAGATGTTAAATAATGTGGGAGCCAGAGGACATCCCTGTCGCACCCCAAGGTGAACAGGGAATGGCTCTGACTCCCGGCCACGTAGTTTTACCCGGGCCCGCTCACCATCATGAAGGTCCTTAATGATCGTGAGCAGAGGGTCAGGTACTCCAAAAGCACAAAGAACAACCCAGAGCCCCGGCCTACTGATGGTATCATAGGCCTTGAGCAGGTCAATAAAGCAGAGATGTAGGTCTTGTTGGAATTCCCTACACCTCTGTTGTAGCAGACGGACAGAAAATATGGCATCTGTGCAGGACCGCCCGTTCCTGAAACCGCATTGGGCTCCGCAAGCCTCTCTTCAGCGTGCCTGGCAAGGCGATGTTGAATAATCCTTGCCAGGACCTTTCCCGGCTCACTGAGGAGTGAGATGCCCCTGTAGTTGTTACAGTCTGTGCGGTCCCCCTTCTTAAAAAGGGGGACCACCAGGGCATCCTTCCAATCCTGCGGAACCCATCCAGTGGTCCAGACTGTTGTTATGATGTCATATAGGGCAGTCTGTGCACAAACGCCGCCCTCCCTCAGCATTTCGCTTGGGAGATCATCTCTGCCCGCTGCCTTTCCTGGTCTCAGACTCCGGATCGCCTTCAGTACTTCCTCAACAGATGGCACCTCAGCCAGCTACTCACAGGAGGTGACTTCTTCCAATATTTGAGGCACCGCAGCCTCAGCAGGGTCATCCTCACTTTGTGCCACGATAATTTCCTGGCCGAGGGATTTTCCCTCCCCTAGGACCTCAGAGAAATGCTCAGCAAATCTGCAAACCTGTTCCTGGGGGTCGGAGATTGGATCACCGTTTTTTCCCCTAATGATGGAAATAGGTGTGGCGCTGCAGGTTACTTTTTTGATGGAGTTAAATAGTCACACACACACAGTCACGCACACACACATAGACACACACACAGTCACACACAAAGTCACACACACACACATAGACACACACACCGTGGGGTAAGTCTTGTCTATACACCCCGTCTGAGTAGTACACAGTCACACACACACACACATAGACACACACACACAGTCACACACACAGTCACACACACACATAGACACACACACAGTCACACACACACATAGACACACAGTCACACACACACAGAGTCACACAGTCACACACACACACAGTCACACACACACACACACAGTCACACACACACACAGTCACACACACACACAGTCACATACACACAGACACACACACACAGACACACACACAGATAGACACACACACAGATAGACACACACACATAGACACACACACACACACACAGACACACACATAGTCTCACACACACATAGACACTCACACATAGACAAACACACAGCCACACACACACACAGTCACACACACACACAGTCACACACACAGTCACACAGTCACACACACAGTCATACACACAGACACACACACAGACACACACACACATAGATAGACACACACACATAGATACACACACAGACACACAGAGATAGGTGAGTGGGAGTAGGTGAGCGAGGGTAGGTGAGTAGGTGAGTGGGGGTAGGTGAGTGGGGTAGGTGAGTAGGTGGTAGGTGAGTGGGGGTAGGAGAGTGGGGTAGGTGAGTAGGTGAGTGGGGGTAGGTGAGTGGAGGTAGGTGAGTGGGGGTAGGAGAGTGGGTGAGTGGGGTAGGTGAGTGGGGGTAGGTGAGTGGGGTAGGTGAGTGGGTGAGTGGGGGTAGGTGAGTGGGGTAGGTGAGTGGGTGAGTGGGGGTAGGTGAGTGGGGTAGGTGAGTAGGTGAGTGGGGGTAGGTGAGTGGGGGTAGGTGAGTGGGGGTAGGTGAGTGGGGGTAGGTGAGTGGGGTAGGTGAGTAGGTGAGTGGGGGTAGGTGAGTGGGGGTAGGAGAGTGGGTGAGTGGGGTAGGTGAGTGGGGTAGGTGAGTAGGTGAGTGGGGGTAGGTGGGGGTAGGTGAGTGGGGGTAGGTGAGTAGGTGAGTGGGGGTAGGTGAGTGGGGTAGGTGAGTAGGTGAGTGGGGGTAGGTGAGTGGGGGTAGGTGAGTGGGGTTGGTGAGTAGGTGAGTGGGGGTAGGTGAGTAGGTGAGTGGGGGTAGGTGAGTGGGGGTAGGTGAGTGGGAGTAGGTGAGTAGGTGAGTAGGGGTAGGTGAGTAGGTGAGTGGGAGTAGGTGAGTAGGTGAGTAGGGGTAGGTGAGCGGGGTGGGGATTGGTTGATGTACAGAGAGTGGAATGCTGTACTTCGGCATTGCAAGCTCACACACACAGACACACACAGACCATAGCTCACACACAGACCATCGCTCACACACACAGATACCATCGCTTTTACACAGATACCATCGCTTTTACACAGGCAAAGATCCCTCCTGGTAGCCTTCATGGACTGCGAGGGCAAGTACACAAACTAAACTATGTTTGTGTGTGTTTGTGTGTGTGTGTGGTTGTGTGTGTGTTTGTGTGGTTGTGTGTGTGTTTGTGTGTGCTTGTGTGTGTTTGTGTGTGTTTGTGTGCGTGTGTGTGTGTTTGTGTGGTTGTGTGTGTTCGTGTGTGTTTATGTGTGTATTTGTGTGGTTGTGTGTGTGTTTGTGTGCGTGTGTGTATTTTTTGTGGTTGTGTGTAGTTCGTGTGTGTTTGTGTGTGTTTGTGTGTGTTTGTGTGGTTGTGTGGTTGTGTGGTTGTGTGCGTGTGTGTTTGTGTGTTTGTGTGGTTGTGTGTGTTCGTGTGTGGTTGTGTGTGGTTGTGTGTTTGTGTGTGTTTGTGTGTGCTTGTGTGAGTGCTTGTGTGAGTGGTTGTGTGTGTTTGTTACTAGGGTGTAGCTGTTTATTCAGAGAAGCGACCTACTACCCATCAACGAATGATGGCAGCACAGCCACGTGGCTGATATCATCATCATCATCATAGTCGAGACCCACAGAGACCGACAGAGACCCACAGAGACCCACAGAGACCCACAGAGACTCACAGAGTCCCACAGAGACCGACAGAGACCCACAGAGACTGACAGAGACCCACAGAGACCCACAGAGACCGACAGAGACCCACAGAGACTGACAGAGACCCACAGAGACCCACAGAGACCCACAGAGACTCACAGAGACCCACAGAGACCCACAGAGACCCACAGAGATTCATAGAGACTCACAGAGACCCACAGAGACCGACAGAGACCGACAGAGACCCACGGATACCCACAGAGACCCACAGAGACTCACAGAGACCCACGGAGACCCACAGAGACCGACAGAGACCTACAGAGACCGACAGTCCCACAGAGACCCACAGAGACCGACAGAGACCCACAGAGACCGACAGAGACCCACAGAGACCCACAGAGACTCACAGAGTCCCACAGAGACCCACAGAGACTCACAGAGACCCACAGAGACCCACAGAGACCCACAGAGACCCACAGAGACCCACAGAGACTGACAGAGTCCCACAGAGACCCACAGAGATTCATAGGGACCCACAGAGATCGACAGAGACCCACAGAGTCCCACAGAGATTCATAGGGACGCACGTAGACCCACAGAGACCGACAGAGACCCACAGAGACCCACAGAGACCCACAGAGACTTACAGAGACCCACAGAGACTTACAGGGAACCATAGAGACCCACAGAGATTCATAGGGACCCACAGAGACTGACAGAGACCCACAGAGATTCATAGGGACCCACGTAGACCCACAGAGACCCACAGAGACCCACAGAGACTCACAGAGACTCACAAAAACCCAGAGACCCACAGAGACCGACAGAGACCGACAGAGACCCACAGAGACCCACAGAGACTCACAGAGACCCACAGAGACCGACAGAGACCCACAGAGACCCACAGAGACCCACAGAGACTCATAGAGACCCACAGAGACCGACAGACACCCACAGAGACTCACAGAGACCGACAGACACCCACAGAGACTCACAGAGACCGACAGAGTCCCACAGAGTCCCACAGAGACCCACAGAGATCCACAGAGATCCACAGAGACCCACAGAGATCAACAGACCCACGTGGATTCAGAAACCCACAGAGACCCATAGAGACCTACAGAGACTCACAGAGACCCACAGAGACCCATAGAGACCCACAGGGACCCACAGAGAACCATAGAGACCCACAGAGACCCACAGAGACACACAGACCCACGTAGATTCAGAGACCCACAGAGACCCACATAAACCCATAGAGACCCACAGAAACCCATAGAGACCCACAGGGACCCACAGAGACCCATATACACCCACACTAAAACTAGGCTATGTGTGTGTTACCAGGGTGTAAGTCTCCACTGAGGTGCTGTGTAGCTGTGTATCAGACAGGCGACCTGCTGGACATCGCCAAATGAAAGCAGCTCCACCACGTGGCTGATGTCGTCATCATCGTCATCATGATCGTCACAGCGTGGACATTTACATCAGCAGCTAAACAACTCTTAAACACAGCGTGGTGTGACGCAGATTCTAAACCGGAGGGACCCGGGGAGATAAAATCCACGCAGAGACCACCACGACCTCCTGTAGACCAGGCGAGGTAGCCAACATCTCTCAGGGTAATCGAATCCATGACCTCCTGTAGACCAGGCGAGGTAGCCAACATCTCTCAGGGTAATCGAATCCACGACCTCCTGTAGACCAGGCGAGGTAGCCAACATCTCTCAGGGTAATCGAATCCATGACCTCCTGTAGACCAGGCGTGGTAGTCAACATCTCTCAGGGTAATCGAATCCACGACCTCCTGTAGACCAGGCGTGGTTGTGCTGGTGATGGTGGCAGCAGTGTTTGGTGCTGGTGGTGTTGGTGGTGTTGGTGGTGGTGTTGGTGGTATTTGTGGTGGCGGTGGTGGTGGCGGTGTTGGTGGTGGTGGTTGCGACGTTGGTGGTGGTGTTAGTGTTGGTTGTGGTGGTGTTGGTGGTGTTGGTGGTGGTGTTGGTGGTGTTAGTGTTGGTGGTGGTGTTAGCGTTGGTTGTGGTGGTGGTGTTGGTGGTAGTGTTGGTGGTGTTAGTGTTGGTGGTGGTGTTAGTGGTGGTGGTGTAGGTGGTGTTGGCAGTGTTGGTGGTGTTAGTGTTGGTGGTGGTGTTGGTTGTGGCGGTGGTGGCGTTGGCCGTGAGCGGGAATCAAAGTCGGGATCCTGGGCCTAGCTAGCACTAGGAGCTAGGCACCTGGGCCTAGCTAGCACTAGGAGCTAGGCACCTGGGCCTAGCTAGCACTAGGAGCTAGGCACCTGGGCCTAGCTAGCACTAAGAGCTAGGCACCTGGGGCTAGCTAGCACTAGGAGCTAGACACCTAGCTAGCTAGCACTAGGAGCTAGACACCTAGCTAGCTAGCACTAGGAGCTAGACACCTAGCTAGCACTAAGAGCTAGGCACCTGGGGCTAGCTAGCACTAGGAGCTAGACACCTAGCTAGCTAGCACTAGGAGCTAGACACCTAGCTAGCTAGCACTAGGAGCTAGACACCTAGCTAGCTAGCACTAGGAGCTATACACTGGCTAGCACTAGGAGCTAGACACCTAGCTAGCACTAGGAGCTAGGCACCTAGCTAGCACTAGGAGCTAGACACCTAGCTAGCACTAGGAGCTAGACACCTGGCTAGCACTAGGGGATAGACACCTAGCTAGCACGAGGAGCTAGACACCGAGCTAGCACTAGGAGCTAGACACCTAGCTAGCACTAGCAGCTAGACACCTAGCTAGCGCTAGGTGCCTAGCTCCTAGCTAGCGCTAGGAGCTAGGCACCTAGCTAGCACTAGGAGCTAGACACCTGGGCCTAGCTGCTAGCACTAGCAGCTAGGCACCTAGCTAGCACTAGGAGCTAGGCACCTAGCTAGCACTAGGAGCTAGGCACCTGGGCCTAGCTGCTAGCACTAGGAGCTAGACACCTAGCTAGCACTAGGAGCTAGACACCTGGGCCTAGCTGCTAGCACTAGGAGCTAGACACCTAGCTAGCACTAGGAGCTAGACACCTGGGCCTAGCTGCTAGCACTAGGAGCTAGACACCTAGCTAGCACTAGGAGCTAGACACCTGGGCCTAGCTGCTAGCACTAGGAGCTAGACACCTAGCTAGCACTAGGAGCTAGACACCTGGGCCTAGCTGCTAGCACTAGGAGCTAGACACCTAGCTAGCACTAGGAGCTAGGCACCTGGCCCTAGCCAGCTCCTAGCTAGCGCTAGGAGCTAGGCACCTAGCTAGCACTAGGAGCTAGACACGTAGCTAGCACTAGGAGCTAGACACCTAGCTAGCGCTAGGAGCTAGACACCTAGCTAGCACTAGGAGCTAGGCACCTAGCTAGCACTAGGAGCTAGACACCTAGCTAGCACTAGGAGCTAGACACCTAGCTAGCACTAGGAGCTAGACACCTAGCTAGCACTAGGAGCTAGGCACCTGGGCCTAGCTCCTAGCTAGCACTAGGAGCTAGGCACCTGGGCCTAGCTGCTAGCACTAGGAGCTAGACACCTAGCAAGCGCTAGGAGCTAGACACCTAGCTAGCGCTAGGCACCTGGCCCTAGCTAGCACTAGGAGCTAGGCACCTGTCCCTAGCCAGCTCCTAGTTGGCTAGGGCCAGGTGCCTAGCTGCTAGCACTAGGAGCTAGGCACCTGGCCATAGCCAGCTCCTAGCCAGCTCCTAGCTAGCACTAGGAGCTAGGCACCTGTCCCTAGCCAGCTCCTAGCTGCTAGCGCTAGGAGCTGGCTATGGCCCCAGTCGCACCAGGCCGTCCGTCCGTGCTGTCCGCCCCCCCCACCCACCCCACCCACCCCACCACCCCCCCCCACCCCTCCGCTACCTTGGAGAGGGGCAGCACGAGGAAGGCTCCGCCCCCGGAGGCGTCGACGATGATGGCGACGAACTTGGGGTTGACGGCGCAGAAGGACGAGTCCCAGGTGGTTCGCGAGACGCGGATGTCATCGTAGCACTGGTCGCTCTTCACCGGCTGCCCAAACACGTGCCGGAACTTGCTCTGCCGCACCACTCGCCGGAAGGACATCGCCAGCGCTGCTGCTACCGCCGCCGCCGCCGCCGCTGCCGCTGCCGCCGCCGCTGCTGCTGGGTTTGGGTGGTGCCGGCGGTGGTGGTGGTGGCGGTGGTGGTGGTGGCGGTGGCGGTGGTCCTGCGAAGTAGAGCTGGGGAGAAAACACAAGTGGGGAATGTGAATCTGTGGGTCTCTGTGGTGGGTCTCTGTGGGGGTCTCTGTGGGGGTCTCTGTGTGGGTCTCTGTGGGGGTCTGTGGGGGTCTCTGTGGGGGTCTAAGGGTCTCTGTGTGGTGGTGAGTCTAAGGGTCTCTGTGGGTCTAAGGGTCTCTGTGTGGTGGTGAGTCTATGGGTCTGTGTGTGGTGGTGAATCTATGGGTCTGTGTGTGGTGGTGAGTCTGTGGGTCTCTGTGTGGTGGTGAGTCTATGGGTCTGTGGGTCTATGGGTCTGTGGGTCTCTGTGTGGTGGTGAGTCTAAGGGTCTCTGTGGGTCTAAGGGTCTCTGTGTGGTGGTGAGTCTATGGGTCTGTGTGTGGTGGTGAATCTATGGGTCTGTGTGTGGTGGTGAGTCTGTGGGTCTGTGGGTCTATGGGTCTGTGGGTCTCTGTGTGGTGGTGAGTCTAAGGGTCTCTGTGGGTCTAAGGGTCTCTGTGTGGTGGTGAGTCTATGGGTCTGTGTGTGGTGGTGAATCTATGGGTCTGTGTGTGGTGGTGAGTCTGTGGGTCTGTGGGTCTATGGGTCTGTGGGTCTCTGTGTGGTGGTGAGTCTAAGGGTCTCTGTGGGTCTAAGGGTCTCTGTGTGGTGGTGAGTCTAAGGGTCTCTGTGGGTCTAAGGGTCTCTGTGTGGTGGTGAGTCTATGGGTCTCTGTGTGGTGGTGAGTCTATGGGTCTGTGTGTGGTGGTGAGTCTGTGGGTCTGTGGGTCTCTGTGTGGTGGTGAGTCTATGGGTCTGTGGGTCTATGGGTCTTTGGGTCTCTGTGTGGTGGTGAGTCTAAGGGTCTGTGAGTCTATGGGTCTGTGGGTCTCTGTGTGGTGGTGAGTCTATGGCTCTGTGGATCTATGGGTCTCTGTGTGGTGTGAAGCCTATGGGTCTGTGAGTCTATGGGTCTGTGGGTCTCTGTGAGGTGGTGAGTCTATGGGTCTGTGAGTCTAAGGGTCTCTGTGAGTCTATGGGTCTGTGGGTCTCTGTGTGGTGGTGAGTCTATGGCTCTGTGGATCTATGGGTCTGTGGGTCTCTGTGTGGTGGTGAGTCTATGGGTCTGTGAGTCTATGGGTCTGTTGGTCTCTGTGTAGTGGTGAGTCTATGGGTCTATGGGTTTCTGTGTAGTGGTGAGTCTATGGGTCTGTGAGTCTCTGTGTAGTGGTGAGTCTATGGGTCTGTGAGTCTGTGTAGTGGTGAGTCTATGGGTCTATGGGTCTCTGTGTAGTGGCGAGTCTATGGGTCTGTGAGCCTATGGGTCTGTGAGTCTATGGGTCTCTGTGGGTCTCTGTGGGTCACTGTGAGTGGTGAGTCTATGGGTCTCTGTGGGTCTCTGTGGGTCTCTGTGTAGTGGTGTGTCTATGGGTCTGTGAGTCTCTGTGTAGTGGTGAGTATATGGGTCTATGAGTCTGTGGGTCTCTGTGAGTGGTGAGTCTATGGGTCTCTGTGGGTCTCTGTGAGTGGTGAGTCTATGGGTCTCTGTGGGTCTCTGTGGGTCTCTGTGAGTGGTGAGTCTATGGGTCTGTGAGTCTATGGGTCTCTGTGAGTGGTGAGTCTATGGGCTCTGCGAGTGGTGAGTCTATGGGTCTCTGTGGGTCTCTGTGAGTGGTGAGTCTATGGGTCTCTGTGGGTCTCTGTGGGTCTCTGTGAGTGGTGAGTCTATGGGTCTGTGAGTCTATGGGTCTCTGTGAGTGGTGAGTCTATGGGCTCTGCGAGTGGTGAGTCTATGGGTCTCTGTGGGTCTCTGCGAGTGGTGAGTCTATGGGTCTCTGTGGGTCTCTGTGAGTGGTCAGTCTATGGGTCTCTGTGGGTCTCTGTGAGTGGTGAGTCTATGGGTCTCTGTGGGTCTCTGTGAGTGGTGAGTCTATGGGTCTCTGTGGGTCTCTGTGAGTGGTGAGTCTATGGGTCTCTGTGGGTCTCTGTGAGTGGTGAGTCTGTGGGTCTCTGTGGGTCTCTGTGTAGTGGTGAGTCTATGGGTCTCTGTGGGTCTCTGTGGGACTCTGTGAGTGGTGAGTCTATGGGTCTCTGTGGGTCTCTGTGAGTGGTGAGTCTGTGGGTCTCTGTGGGTCTCTGTGAGTGGTCAGTCTATGGGTCTCTGTGGGTCTCTGTGTAGTGGTGAGTCTATGGGTCTCTGTGGGTCTCTGTGGGACTCTGTGAGTGGTGAGTCTATGGGTCTCTGTGGGTCTCTGTGAGTGGTGAGTCTATGGGTCTCTGTGGGTCTCTGTGGGACTCTGTGAGTGGTGAGTCTATGGGTCTCTGTGGGTCTCTCTGAGTGGTGAGTCTATGGGTCTCTGTGTGACGAGTGCCTGGTGCTGGTGCGTAGCAAACAAGGCCACGGGGGAGAGACAAAGGCGGCCGGGCGTGGCGCTGGCCACCCACCCCCTCTGTGTGTGCCGGGAGCTTTCAGAGGCGATGCTGCTGCTGCTGCTACTCGCAACTACTAACAGCACTTGCCCCGACAAGTTTGCCGAGGCTACACGGGGGACCTTTGTCTTTGGTGGTGTGGGGGGGTTGGTGAACGATTAACCCGTGCGTGACCACACCCTGAGCCGTCACCACCACCACCCTTAACCACTCCACCCCCCTGTCACAGACCCATCACACAGAGAGAGCCATAAACTCATCACACACACATAGACCCATAGACTCATCACACACAGAGAGCCATAGACTCATCACACACAGAGAGCCATAGACTCATCACCACACACAGAGACCCATAGACTCATCACACACAGAGAGCCATAGACTCATCACACACAGAGAGCCATAGACTCATCACCACACACAGAGACCCATAGACTCATCACACACAGAGAGCCATAGACTCATCACCACACACAGAGACCCATAGACTCATCACCACACACAGAGACCCATAGACTCATCACCACACAAAGACCCATAGACTCATCGCACACAGAGAGACCCATACACTCATCACCACACAGAGACCCATAGACTCATCACCACACACAGAGACCCATAGACTCATCACCACACACAGAAACCCATAGACTCACCACACAGCAGAGACCCATAGACTCATCACACGTAGACCCATAGACTCATCACCACACAGAGAGACCCATAGACTCATCACACAGAGACCCATAGACTCATCACACATAGAGACCCATAGACTCACCACACACAGAGACCCATAGACTCATCACACACAGAGACCCATACACTCATCACCACACAAAGACCCATAGACTCATCACCACACAAAGACCCATAGACTCATCACACACAGAGAGGCCCATAGACTCATCACCACACACAGAGACCCATAGACTCATCACCACACACAAAGACCCATAGACTCATCACACACAGAAACCCATAGACTCATCACACAGAGAGACCCATAGACTGACCACACACAGAGTCCCACAGACTCATCACACAGAGACCCACAGACTCATCACACAGAGACCCATAGACTCATCACACACAGAGACCCATAGACTCATCACATAGAGACCTGTAGTCTCATCACCACACAGTGAGCGATAGACTCACGACACAGTGCAACAGAGACTCACGACACACACACAGACACGGAGCGGCGAGTGTGTAACCATTATCCCCGACTCTTCTGTTTGATCGGAAGCTTAACAGGTGAGACAGGTGAGAGGCGCCGAATGACGTAGCGCACACAGGCAAAGGTGTCCCGTGTAGGATCAGCAAAAAACACAGCCTGTAGGGGCAAGTGCTGTCAGTAGTAGCGAGTAGCAGCAGCAGCAGCGTCTATGAAGGCTACCGGCACTGTGGTAGTGGTGGTGGTAGTGGTGGTGTGGTGGTAGTGGTGGTAGTGGAGGTGGCGGTATTGGTTGTAGTGGTGGTGGTAGTGGTGGTGGTAGTGGTGGGGTGGTAGTGGTGGGGTGGTAGTGGTGGGGTGGTAGTGGTGGGGTGGTAGTAGTGGTAGTGGTGGTGGTAGTGGTGGTAGTAGTGGTAGTGGTGGTAGTGGTGGGGTGGTAGTAGTGGTAGTGGTGGTGGTAGTGGTGGTAGTAGTGGTAGTGGTGGTAGTGGTAGTAGAGGTAGTGGTTGTAGTGGTGGTGGTAGTGGTGGTGTGGTGGTAGTGGCGGTGGTAGTGGAGGTGGTGGTAGTGGAGGTGGTGGTAGTGGTTGTAGTGGTGGTGGTAGTGGTGGTGTGGTGGTAGTGATGGTGGTAGTGGAGGTGGTGGTAGTGGAGGTGGTGGTAGTGGTTGTAGTGGTGGTGGTAGTGGTGGTGGTCTTGGTGGTGTGGTGCTAGTGGTGGTGGTAGTGGAGGTAGTGGTTGTAGTGGTGGTGGTAGTGGTGGTGGTATGGTGGTGGTGGTAGTGGAGGTGGTGGTAGTGGTTGTAGTGGTGGTGGTAGTGGTGGTGTGGTGGTAGTGGTGGTGGTAGTGGAGGTGGTGGTAGTGGAGGTGGTGGTAGTGGTTGTAGTGGTGGTGGTGGTAGTGGTGGTGGTCGTGGTGGGGTGGTAGCACCAACTGCTGCACCACCGCTCACCCACACAACAGGGGAGGAGTGTCGGTCTGCACTGACCACTTCCTGCTACGCACGCACACACATACACACACACATACATACACACACATCAAAGATCCCCCATATGACCTTAACAGACTGTAGGGGCAAGTGCTGTTAGCGAGCACCTATTAAGGCCGGAACGGTACACGAGGGGGTGGGTGGCCAGCACCACGCCCGACCGCCTTTGTCTCCCTAGTGGCAATGTTTACACACCGCACCAGGTACTCATTTGAGGCTGAGTCGACCTAGGGGAGGCCCGGGACCGGTTCAGATAATCGTCACTGGTGTTGGCCGCGAGCAGGAATCGAACCCGGGTCGCCAGGTTCATAGCGCAGCGTAGCGCTAACCGCTACACTATCGCTCCCCACACACTATCGCTCCCCCACACACATACACACATACACACACACTCATACACACACACACACGTACACACACACTTGTCCACACACACACACGTACACACGTACACACACACATGCACATAAAATAACATAACCGCCATTCGCCACCAAGTGGCGGTGACGTCACCACGACGCTTGTGCCAGGCCATGTGCAACTTGAGGCCACGTGAAGTGTTGAACGCCCGCTGGCAGGTCACGGGGCAGACCCAGGTGCCACGGGTCGACTGACTGAGATGACTGGCTGATGCACCACCTGTGCCCCCTACTGTGCCAACCTGCTGTGCTTAAGCCACCCGGCGCTCCGCTCGTTGTTATGAGCGTCGTTCCTCCGCCCTCCGTTGTTGTTGGAGGGCGACTGCCTCCAACTGCCCAGTAGCATCCTTCACGAGCATCCTCCACAGTGGCCGATCTTGACACCGCTGGTACCAGTCATCGACAAGTCCACTCAGCTCCACGTCCTCCTCTACCACATCACTCCATCTTTTCTCTAGCCCGTGCCGCGCCCGTTAAGCCCCCTCGATCCGGCCGAACAAAAGCTGTTTGGGCATGCGGTGGCTGGGCATGCAGGCTACATGACCCAGCCAACGCAGCCTTGCCTGCCAAAGGAGCTCACCGATGGGACCTTGCCCAGATCTTTCAAGGATTTGTGAGCTCCTCACACAATCCAGCCCGGCCAAACCCAGGATGGATCGTAGGCAGGCCAGCCTAAATGTTTTTAACCGGCGAAGATGTTCCATTAGGGGGGTCCATGTTTCGCAAGCGTAGAGAAGGGAGGGAATGACCGTGGCCGAGAAAACCTGAAGCTTAGTGCGGAGCGACAGACCAGGGAGCTTCCACACAGCGTTACGCAATCGATGAAAAGATATTGCCGCTCGACTGATTCGGAGTGAGACCTCTGCTGTTAAACTGGAGCCGGTCATAAGCACACTGCCCAGGTATGGGAAACTCTCCACTCTCTCCACAACTGCCCCATCACCGATTGGGAGTTGTGGGGGTGGAGTGTCCGATGGTACAAAATACCCAGGCAGGTGCTTAGTTTTTGTGGGGCTGATGGTAAGGCACCATCTCTTAGTGGCACGCTCCAGTCTCAGCAGGAGCGTCTCCAACTCCTCCTCTGAATGAGCAGCTATAACCAAATAAAGGCATACATAACGTGGTTGAGCAATAGGGAGCCATCCCTTGACCGCACCCGGGCATCGATCAGCTTCCCATTATATCTGTACCAAATGGAGATTCCCCTGGTACAGCTATTGAAGGCTTCACGAACTACGTGGTCAAAATAAATGTTAAATAATGTGGGAGCCAGAGGACATCCCTGTCACACCCCAAGGTGTACAGGGAATGGCTCTGACTCCCGGCCACGTAGTTTTACCCGGGCCTGCTCACCATCATGAAGGTCCTTAATGATCGTGAGCAGAGGGGGACCACCAGGGCATCCTTCCAATCCTGCGGAACCCGTCCAGTGGTCCAGACTGTTGTTATGATGTCATATAGGGCAGTCTGTGCACAAACGCCGCCCTCCCTCAGCATTTCGCTTGGGAGATCATCTCTGCCCGGTGCCTTTCCTGGTCTCAGACTCTGGATCGCCTTCAGTACTTCCTCAACAGATGGCACCTCAGCCAGCTACTCACAGGGGGTGACTTCCTCCAATATTTGAGGCACCGCAGCCTCAGCAGGGTTATCCCACTTTGTGCCACGATGTTTTTCTGGCTGAGGGATTTCCCCTCCTACAGGACCTCACAGAAATGCTCAGCAAATCTGCGAACCTGTTCCTGGGGGTCGGAGATTGGAACACCGTTTTTTCCCCTAATGATGGTAATAGGTGTGGCACTGCAGGTTACTTTTTAGATGGAGTTAAATAGAGATTTGTGATCGCGGGCCACTGAGGCAGACTCCATCTTCTCAGCAACCAGCGACCACCACCCATCCTTGCAGCGCCTCACGGCTCTCCGAACCTACGAGCGAAGGCTGCGGTAAGCCTCCTCATTCTCTGACGTGGGATTCTGTAGCCGATGACAGTGGGCCTGTCACTTTTTCTCAACTATCCTGAACACCTCCTCTGTCAGCCAGGGTCTCTGGGGAGGTCTGGACCGCGTACCCAAAGCAGCCATTGCAGCTGCATGAGTCACAGTCCTAAACCTCGCCCATTTCCCCTCGACAACAGGAGGAGTGGGGGACGATGCCAACCCCAGCCGCAAGCGATATTGAAATTCTCGCATACAACTTCCATCAGATAACTGAGACCAGGCAACTTTAGGTTGGAATGGGGTCCTGGGTGTACACCTACCACCGGAGTGGAAGAATGGCAGGCGCATCTTACAGATGACTAGTCAATGGTCAGAGGGCAGATCAGCTCCACGGTAGGTCCTGGTGTCAAGGACATGGGCTCGCATCCGCTGTTCCGTCACTATGTAGTCCAGCAGATGTTTTTGCTTGGACCCGGCATGCATCCGTGATGTTGTGTGGATGCACCGATGCCGGAACAGCGTGTTGGTAATTACAAGCCCATGGGCTGCACAAATATCTAGCAGCCTCCTACTGTTGTTATGGAGCTGATCTGGCCCTTGCCCTCCAATCACTCCAGACCAGGTGCCAGCATCATGACCAACTCGGGCATTGAAGTCACCCAACAAGATGACTCTATCCCGAGGGGCCACTTTAGCCAGCACCTGTGACAGGAGGTCATAGAAGGCATCTGACTCATCGGCATTGCCTGCATCCCTCCACGGATGTTCATCTTCGGTGGGGGCATAAGTAACCACGACCACCACTCCTCGCCTCCGGTTGATGGGAAGGCGAGCCCAAAGTAGCCTGGGGCTTACAGCTTCCCACACCTTACCGCCACGCTCCCACGCCCCCTTCATTCTTCTGTTCAAAAGAAGAGCCACACCCTGTTGTTTGGCAGTCTGCTGCCCCGAGTAGAGGACTGTCCACCCCTCGTGGTGGCAGGAGGCAGAGCCGGTCCACCGGACCTCCTGAATGCCACAGAGATCCAGGCGGTACCGGTCCAGCTCCCGACAGAGGAGTGGCAGCCTCTCCTCCGCAGTGAGCGTTCGAACATTCCACGTGGCCACACATAGTGGCTTTTCGTTGTTTCTGGAGGAGCCCCGAGGGTAGAAATTCAATCTCCTGGCTCCGCCAATTGGGGCTTGGCCAGGAGACGTCATAGACGCCTGTCCCGCTGGGGACTCCGGCACAAGCTTATTAGTTAAATTTTTTATTCGTTGTTTCGTGGTAAAAATGTTGAAGGTGGAGGGGTTACCAGCCCCTCGCACTCGTCCAGAGCCCCCGTTTAGCCACTGTGGTGGTCACAGATGCTATGAGAGGAGGGGCCAATCGGAATTGGCCCTCCCCCCACAGCACTGTCCACGTACACACACGTACACACGCGTACACACACACACACGCACACATGTATACACACGTACACACACGTACACACACACGCACGCACGCACACACACGTACACACGCACACGCGTACAAGCACACACATACACGCACACACATACACGCACACACACTAACACACTCTCTCACGTGGGGTCAGTGACCACTTCCTTCTGCACGCGTGTGGAGGCACAGATTAGAGTGGCACTCACACTAACACACACACATGTACACACACACATGTACACACACTAACACACACATGTACACACACACACGTACACCCACTAACACACACACACTAACACACGCACACACACACACTAACACATGCACACATGCACGCACACACACACATGTACACACACACATGTACACACACACACGTACACACACTAACACACACACACGCACACACACTAACATATGCACACATGCACGCACACACACACGTACACACACACGTACACACACATGTACACACACACACGTACACACACTAACACACACACACGCACACACACTAACATATGCACACATGCACGCACACACACACATGTACACACACACGTACACACACTAACACACACATGTACACACACACACACACTAACACACATGCACGCACACACGTACACACACGTATACACACACGTACACACGCGTGTGCACAAGTTGATGATGGTGGTGGTGTTGATGGTGATGATGATGGTGGAGGTGATGATGATGGTGGTGACGATAGTGGTGATGGTGGTGATGATATCAAGTGGTGACAGCTGTGACCACAGCCTCAAGCATGACAACGCGGTCAAAACGCTACACAGTGACATCATCGCACAGACACACACACAGACACACACACACACAGACACACACACACAGACACACACACAGACGCACACACAGACGCACACACACAGACACACACACAGTCACACACACATGCACTTTCAAACACACACACCCACACACACTGTCACACACACACTGATACACACACACCCCCACACACACAGATACACACACTGTCACACACACATATACACTTTCACACACACCCCCACACACTGATACACAATCCCACACATACACCCACACAGTCACACACACACACACCCACACATACACCCACACAGTCACACCCACACACACCCACACCCACAAACACAGTCACACACACACACACACCCACACACTGTCACACACACACAGCTACACACCCACACAGTCACACACACACATCACACACACACAGCTACACACCCACACACTGTCACACACACACAGCTACACACCCACACAGTCACACACACACATCACACACACACAGCTACACACCCACACACTGTCACACACACTGTCACACACACACACACTGTCACACCCACACGCCCAGTCAGGTATGCTCGCGTCACGTACGCGTGTAGTCAGGTATCAGGTATGTGTGTGTGTGCGTGTGTGCGTGTGTGTGACAGTGTATGCGTGTGCATGTGACAGTGTGCGTGTGTGCCGGACGTTGTGGCCAGACACTGGCCAAACATTAGCCAGACGTTGGCCAGACGTTGGCCAGACATTAGCCAGACATTGGCCAGAAACTGGCCAAACATTGGCCAGACACTGGCCAAACATTGGCCAGACACTGGCCAGACAGTGGACAGACATTGACTAAACACTGGCCAGACGTTGGCCAGACATTGGCCAAACATTGGCCAAACATTGGCCAGACATTGGCCAGAGACGAGCCAGACATTGGCCAGACATTGGCCAGACATTGGCCAGACACTGGCCAAACACTGGCCAGACATTGGCAAAACATTGGCCAGACATTGGCCAGATACTGGCCAGACATTGGCCAAACATTGGCCAGACACTGGCCAAACATTGGCCAGATACTGGCCAGACACTGGCCAGACATTGGCCAAACATTGGCCATACATTGGCCAGAGACGAGCCAGACATTGGCCAGACACTGGCCAGACATTGGCCAGACATTGGCAAAACATTGGCCAGATACTGGCCAGACATTTGTCAAACATTGGCCAACATTGGCCAGACATTGGCCAAACATTGGCCAGACATTGGCCGAACACTGGCCAGATACTGGCCAGACATTGGCCAGCCATTGGCCAGACGTTGTGGCCAGCCGTTGTGGCCAGACGTTGTGGCCAGACGTTGCGGCTGACTGTTGTGCCAGACTCTGGGCCACGACATCGCAGGATGACCTCAACCTTTCAGGACCGCCTCTGAGGAGGGCCCGGAAATTTGGAAATTGTCAAGGGAACATTCGCGCTAACCGCAGCGCCATCACTCCCCAAGAGACGGGCGACTTCCTCTTGACTACCATCATCGCCATCACCGCCACCATCATCATCATCACCACCAGCACCACCATTATCACCACCCTCACCACCACCACCAACATCATCACCATCATCGCCACCACCACCATCATCATCACCACGACCATCATCACCACCACCATCATCATCACCACACCCATCATTACCATCATCTTCTTTATCACGATGACCATCATCATCATCACCACAACCATCATCATCATCATCACCACCAGCACCACCATTATCATCACCACCAGCACCACCATTATCATCACCACCAGCACCACCATTATCACCACCCTCACCACCAACATCATCACCACCACCAACATCATCATCATCATCGCCACCGCCGCCATCACCACCATCATCATCACCACACCCATCATCACCATCATCTTCTTCCATCACGATGACCATCATCATCATCACCACAACCATCATCATCATCATCACAACCACCAGCACCACCATTATCACCACCCTCACCACCAACATCATCACCATCATCGCCACCGCCGCCGCCACCACCACCGTCATCATCTCCATCATCATCACCACGACCATCATCACCACGACCATCATCACCACACCCATCTTCACCATCATCTTCTTCATCACGATGACCATCATCATCATCACCACAACCATCATCATCATCATCATCCTTGTTACCAACACCATCCTTATAATCATCACGACACTCCATCCGCTACTAGACTGTGTGTCTGTGTGTTACCAGGGTGCAGCTGTGTATCAGACAGGCGACCTGCTGGACGTCACCAAATGAAAGCAGCTTCACCACGTGGCTGATGTCGTCATCATCGTCATCATGATCGTCACAGCGTGGACATTTACATCAGCAGCTAAACAACTCTTAAACACAGCGTGGTGTGACGCAGATTCAAAACGTGGAGAGGGGATAAACCAGAGGGGGCCCAGAGACAAAATCAACGCAGAGACCACCACGACCTCCTGTATACCAGGCGAGGTAGTCAACATCTCTCAGGGTAATCGAACCCACGACCTCCTGTATACCAGGCGAGGTAGTCAACATCTCTCAGGGTAATCGAACCCACGACCTCCTGTAGACCAGGCGAGGTAGTCAACATCTCTCAGGCTAATCGAACCCACGACCTCCTGTAGACCAGGCGAGGTAGTCAACATCTCTCAGACTAATCGAACCCACGACCTCCTGTAGACCAGGCGAGGTAGTCAACATCTCTCAGGCTAATCGAACCCACGACCTCCTGTAGACCAGGCGAGGTAGTCAACATCTCCATTGGAAACCTCATTTGCCAGTAACAAAATATGATAATTGTTTTTTTACCCTTTTATCTGTAAAAAAGGTGCCAGTTTTGTTGCAAGATAAAAGGGTAAAAAAAACAATTATCATAGTCAACATCTCTCAGGGTAATCGAACCCATGACCTCCTGTAGACCAGGCGAGGTAGTCAACATCTCTCAGGGTAATCGAACCCACGACCTCCTGTAGACCAGGCGAGGTAGTCAACATCTCTCAGGGTAATCGAACCCACGACCTCCTGTATACCAGGCGAGGTAGTCAACATCTCTCAGGGTAATCGAACCCACGACCTCCTGTAGACCAGGCGAGGTAGTCAACATCTCTCAGGGTAATCGAACCCACGACCTCCTGTATACCAGGCGAGGTAGTCAACATCTCTCAGGGTAATCGAACCCACGACCTCCTGTATACCAGGCGAGGTAGTCAACATCTCCATTGGAAACCTCATTTGCCAGTAACAAAACATGATAATTGTTTTTTTACCCTTTTATCTGGCAACAAAACTGACACCTTTTTTGACAAGGAGTCATGTTTACATTGACCACAATACCTGCGGTCGGAACGCAAACAAAAACCAACAACTCTGATAATGTATGTGGCACTGTCCTTGAAATTGATTGGTCCACACCCGAGACAGCTTTCTTTAGAGCCTCGTCTCACGTTGGTGTTGGACCAGAAGACGCCAAAAGGCGCACAACTCAAAGGCAATGCACCATCAGAGTATGAGAGCTCGGGGTAAGAATTTACACCATTGGAAACCTCATTTGCCAGTAACAAAATATGATAATTGTTTTTTTACCCTTTTATCTGGCAACAAAACTGAGACCTTTTTTTACAGATAAAAGGGTAAAAAAACAATTATCAGTCAACATCTCTCAGGGTAATCGAACCCACGACCTCCTGTATACCAGGCGAGGTAGTCAACATCTCTCAGGCTAATCGAACCCACGACCTCCTGTAGACCAGGCGAGGTAGTCAAAATCTCTCAGGGTAATCGAACCCACGACCTCCTGTAGACCAGGCGAGGTAGTCAACATCTCTCAGGCTAATCGAACCCACGACCTCCTGTAGACCAGGCGAGGTAGTCAACATCTCTCAGGGTAATCGAACCCACGACCTCCTGTAGACCAGGCGAGGTAGTCAACATCTCTCAGGGTAATCGAACCCACGACCTCCTGTAGACCAGGCGAGGTCGTTAATATCTCACCACGTGACCGCTCCCATGACGTAGTGGTCACGGGGGTGGTCACGGTGCTGTCAGTAGCGAGAAGCACCGCCTCTGATACACACACAAACAAAGCTCCCCCAGGTAGCCTCTAGCAGGGCTGTAGGGGCAAGTGCTGCTAGTAGCGAGTAGCACCACCTATGATGCACACACAGACAAAGCTCCCCCAGGTAGCCTCTAACAGGGCTGTAGGGGCAAGTGCTGCTAGTAGCGAGTAGCACCACCTATGATGCACACACAGACAAAGCTCCCCCAGGTAGCCTCTAGCAGGGCTGTAGGGGCAAGTGCTGCTAGTAGCGAGTAGCACCACCTATGACACACACAGACAAAGCTCCCCCAGGTAGCCTCTAACAGGGCTGTAGGGGCAAGTGCTGCTAGTAGCGAGTAGCACCACCTATGACACACAGACAAAGCTCCCCCAGGTAGCTTCTAACAGGGCTGTAGGGGCAAGTGCTGCTAGTAGCGAGTAGCAGCAGCAGCGTCTATGGAGGCTACCGGCACTGTGGCTACACACAGAGGGGGTGGGTGGCCAGCACTACCACCACGCCCGGCCGCCTTTGTCTCTCCCCCAGTAGCGATGTTTCCTACACCACCACCACTACACCAGGTTACTCATTTGAGGCTGAGTCGATCTAGGGGAGGCCCAGAACCGGTACCAGATAATCGCTGTCACTGAGACACACCCACACACACAGCCACAGACACACTGAAGACACACCCACACACACACAGACACCCACAAACATACACGTATTTGTGTGCAAAGACACACCCACACACCACCCACACACACACAGAGACACCCACACATACAGACACACACACAGAGACACCCACACATACAGACAGACACACAGAGACACCCACACACACAGACACACACACAGAGACACCCACACATACAGACACACACAGACACACACACACACACCCACAAACACACAGACACACAAGACACACCCACACACACAGACACCCACAAACACACACGGACACTCACCCACACATACAGACATTCACACACACAGGCACCCACAAACACACAAGACACACACAGACACACACAAGATACACACACCACCTACACACAGACACACACACCACCCACACACACCACCCACACACACACCCACACAGACACACACACACACCACCCACACAAACCAGACATACACCACCCACACACACACCACACACACACACACCACCCACACACACACACCACCCACACACACCACCCACACACCACCCGCACACACACCACACACACCATCCACACAGAGACACCCACACACACCATCCACACAGAGACACCCACACACACCATCCACACACACCACCCACACACCACTCGCACACACCACACCCACACACACCCACACACACCACACCCACACACACCACCCACACACACACAGAGACACCCACACACACACACCACCCACACACACACCACACACACATCACCCACACACGCCACCCACACACACAGAGACACAAACCACCCACACACACCACCCACACACACCACTCACACACGCCACCCACACACACCACCCACACACACCACCTACACACACAGACACACACACAGACACACACCAGACACACATACAGACACACACACACACACGTACACTCACCCACACATACAGACATCCACACACACAGACACCCACACAGACACCCACACAAACCACACACACGGACACTCACCCACACACACCACCCACACACAAGACACACACACACCACCCACACACGGACACTCACCCACACATACAGACACACACACATACAGACACACACACACAGAGACACCCACACACACCACCCACACACACCACCCACACACAGACACACACGGGCACTCACCCACACATACATACAGACACACACACATACAGACACACACAAGACACTCACCCACACACACCACCCACACACACACAGAGACACCCACACACACCACCCACACACACACAGAGACACCCACACACACGGACACTCACCCACACACCCATACACACGGACACTCACCCACACACCCATACACACGGACACTCACCCACACACCCATACACACAAGACACTCACCCACACACACCACCCACACACACACAGAGACACCCACACACCCCACACACACACTCACCCACACACACTGACACCTACCTCGGGAAAGATTCTGGGTGGTGGGGGGGGGTAGCGCCCCCCACTCCACCCCCACAGACCTCCCCCCCCCACTAACAACAGAGGAAAGACAAAGACGGCCGGGACGCTTCCCCTACCTCTCCCTCCCTCCCCACCACCACGAGGGCCACGCCCGTACTACCCCCCCCCTACCGCCCCATCTCTCTCTCCCGCCAGCTAGCCTCAGTAGACGCCACGAGACAGGGAGAGACAAAGGCGGACGGGAGAGCCACACCACTACCACCACCACCAATCCAACAACTACAGCACCACCAACCCACAGCACCACCACCACCACCATCAAACCAGCACACAAAACAATTCGAGGCCTAGCACCGATCCGCGGGCCCCCCCTGTCTTGCCTGGACGTCCTCCGCCCGGCAAGGGTCGCTTCCTCCCGGCTAAAAAGGGTGGTTGGTGGTGGTGGGGGTGGTCGGGGTGGATACCGGGGAATTCCTGGCAGGGCGAGTCGCCTACTGACCCAGTCACTCACCCAGTCACTCACTCCCCTCACCACTCACTCACTCACTCCCCTCACCACTCACTCACTCACCCACCAATCACCCACCACTCACCTCACCACTCACTCACTGCCCTCACCTCACCACTCACTCACTCACCTCACCACTCACTCACTCCCCCTCACCACTCACTCACCCACCCACTCCCCTCATCACTCACCCACTCACTCACCCACTCACCATCCACTCACCCACTCCCCTCACCACTCACCCACTCCCCTCACCACTCACTCACTCCCCTCACCACTCACTCACTCCCCTCATCACTCACCCACTCACCATCCACTCCCCTCACCACTCACCCACCCACTCACCCACTCCCCTCACCACTCACCCACTCCCCTCACCACTCACCTCACCACTCACCCACTCCCCTCACCACTCACCCACTCACCACCCACTCACCAACTCCCCTCACCACTCACCCACTCCCCTCACCACTCACCCACTCACCACCCACTCCCCTCACCACTCACCCACTCCCCTCACCTCTCACTCACCCACCAAGGGAGGAGTGGGGGTGGTGGTTTAGCTGGAGCGAGTTTGGCTCGGCTGGTGTGGTTAGTGGGTAGGTGGTGGTTGTTCTGGTAAGAGTGGGTGGGTGGGTGAGTGGGTGAGTGAGTGGGTGGGTGGGTGAGTGGGTGGGTGGGTGAGTGGGTGGGTGGGTGAGTGGGTGGGTGGGTGAGTGGGTGGGTGGGTGAGTGGGTGAGTGAGAGGGTGAGTGGGTGGGTGAGTGGGTGGGTGAGTGGGTGAGTGAGTGAGTGGGTGGGTGAGTGAGTGAGTGGGTGAGTGAGTGAGTGAGTGGATGGGTGGGTGAGTGGGTGGGTGAGTGAGTGGGTGGGTGAGTGGGTGGGTGAGTGGGTGGGTGGGTGGGTGAGTGAGTGAGTGGGTGGGTGAGTGAGTGAGTGGGTGAGTGAGTGGGTGGGTGGGTGAGTAGTGAGTGGGTGGGTGGGTGAGTGAGTGGGTGGGTGAGTGAGTGGGTGGGTGAGTGAGTGAGTGGGTGGGTGAGTGAGTGGTGAGTGAGTGGTGAGTGAGTGGGTGAGTGAGTTGGTGGGTGGGTGGGTGAGTGAGTGGGTGGGTGGATAAGTGGGTGAGTGAGTGGGTGGGTGGGTGAGTGAGTGGGTGGGTGAGTAGTGAGTGGGTGGGTGGGTGAGTGAGTGGGTGGGTGAGTGAGTGGTGAGTGGTGAGTGAGTGGGTGAGTGGTGAGTGAGTGGGTGAGTGGTGAGTGAGTGGGTGAGTGGTGAGTGAGTGGGTGAGTGAGTGGGTGAGTGAGTGGGGGAGTGGGTGGGTGAGTGGGGGGGGGTGGGTGAGTGGGGAAGTGGGTGGGTGGATGAGTGGGTGGGTGAGTGGGTGGGTGAGTGGGTGGGTGGGTGAGTGGGTGGGTGGGTGAGTGGGTGGGTGGGTGGGTGAGTGGGTGGGTGAGTGGGTGGGTGGGTGAGTGGGTGGGTGGGTGAGTGGGTGGGTGGGTGAGTGGGTGGGTGGGTGAGTGGGTGGGTGGGTGAGTGGGTGGGTGGGTGAGTGGTGAGTGGGTGAGTGAGTGGGTGGTGAGTGGGTGAGTGAGTGGGTGAGTGAGTGAGTCAGTGGGTGAGCGGGTGAATGAGTGAGTGGGTGGGTGAGTGAGTGGGTGAGTGAGTGGGTGAGCGGGTGAATGAGTGAGTGGGTGGGTGAGTGAGTGGATGAGTGAGTGGGTGGGTGTGGTGGTCTCACCTGCAAACAGCGGTGCAGGGCGGTGCAGGGCAGTGCAGGGCAAGGCACCCTGGGGAAGATGTCTCGAAGCGGTGGAGGCCGTGGAGGAGAAGCGGCGACGGACAGGGGGACAGGCGGACAGGGAGACAGGCGGACAGGGGGACAGCCGGACAGGGAGACAGGCGGACAGGGAGACAGGCGGACGACGTCGATCGCTGACGCCCGAGGTTTGAAACGGAACTGTGGTGGTGTTGGTGGGTGGGGTGAGGGTGAGACACCCCCACCATACACACACCACGCCCACTTTGAACTACACCACGCCCACTTTGAACTACACCACGCCCACTCCCACCCTGCACCACGCCCACTACCTCCCTGCACCACGCCCACGCCCTCCCTACACCACGCCCACTTTGAACTACACCACGCCCACTTTGAACTACACCACGCCTCACTCCATCACTGCACCAACGCCCACGCCCTCCCTACACCACGCCCACTTTGAACTATACCACGCCCACTTTGAACTACACCACGCCTACTCCCTCCCTGCACCACGCCCTCCCTACACCACGCCTACTTTGAACTATACCACGCCCACTTTAAACTACACTACGCCCACTCCCAACACCAACGCCCAGGATTTGAAATGAGGGTGGGGTGAGACCCCCTCCCACCCCACACACACCACGCCCACTTTTAAACTACATCACGCCCACTTTAACCTGCACGACGCCCACTTTAAACTGCACCACGCCGACTTTAAACTACACCACGCCTACTCTTCCTTACACCACGCCCACTTTAACATATACCACACCCACTCTTCCTTAAACCACGCCCACTCCCTACACCGCGCCCGCTTTAACATACGCCACGCCCTCATTAACCTACACCACGCCCACTCAGAATATTGTTATTTATTTATTTATACTGCAGGAGCAATCCGATGAGCTATTAAGCTCTTTTTGTCACAGATATCTCACAACAACAACACAATAGACACAACAACACAATAGACACAGACACAACAACAACAACAGCACAATAGACACAGACACAATAGCAAGTGTCCGATATCGTTTGGAACATCTGCAGCAGTGAAAAGGAATTGTCACGTGGGGGTCACCGTCACGTGGGAAATATACAGCAGGACCCACGGGACCTCCTGTAGACCGGGCGAGGTAGTCAACATCTCTCAGGGTAATCGAACCCACGGGACCTCCTGTATACCTAGCGAGGTAGTCAACATCTCACAGGGTAATCGAACCCACGGGACCTCCTGTAGACCAGGCGAGGTAGTCAACATCTCTCAGGGTAATCGAACCCACGACCTCCTGTAGACCAGGCGAGATAGTCAACATCTCTCAGGCTAATCGAACCCACGACCTCCTGTATACCTGGCGAGGTAGTCAACATCTCTCAGGCTAATCGAACCCACGACCTCCTGTAGACCAGGCGAGGTAGTCAACATATCTCAGGCTAATCGAACCCACGAGACCTCCTGTATACCGGGCGAGGTAATCAACATCTTTCAGGGTAATCGAACTCACGACCTCCTGTATACCAGGCGAGGTAGTCAACATCTCTCAGGGTAATCGAACCCACGAGACCTCCTGTAGACCAGGCGAGGTAGTCAACATCTCTCAGGCTAATCGAACCCACGAGACCTCCTGTAGACCAGGCGAGGTAGTCAACATCTCTCAGGGTAATCGAACCCACGGGACCTCCTGTATACCAGGCGAGGTAGTCAACATCTCTCAGGGTAATCGAACCCACGACCTCCTGTAGACCAGGCGAGATAGTCAACATCTCTCAGGCTAATCGAACCCACGACCTCCTGTATACCAGGCGAGGTAGGCAACATCTCTCAGGGTAATCGAACCCACGACCTCCTGTAGACCAAGCGAGGTAGTCAACATCTCTCAGGGTAATCGAACCCACGACCTCCTGTATACCAGGCGAGGTAGTCAACATCTCTCAGGGTAATCGAACTCACGGGACCTCCTGTATACCAGGCGAGGTAGTCAACATCTCTCAGTGTAATCGAACCCACGACCTCCTGTATACCAGGCGAGGTAGTCAACATCTCTCAGTGTAATCGAACCCACGACCTCCTGCACACCTGGCGAGGTAGTCAACATCTCTCAGGGTAATCGAACCCACGACCTCCTGTAGACCAGGCGAGGTAGTCAACATCTCTCAGGCGAATCGAACCCACGACCTCCTGTATACCAGGCGAGGTAGTCAACATCTCTCAGGCTAATCGAACCCACGAGACCTCCTGTAGACCAGGCGAGGTAATCAACATATTTCAGGGTAATCGAACTCACGGCCTCCTGTTTACCAGGCGAGGTAGTCAACATCTCTCAGGGTAATCGAACCCACGGGACCTCCTGTAGACCAGGCGAGGTAGTCAACATCTCTCAGGGTAATCGAACCCACGAGACCTCCTGTAGACCAGGCGAGGTAGTCAACATCTCTCAGGCTAATCGAACCCACGAGACCTCCTGTAGACCAGGCGAGGTAGTCAACATCTCTCAGGGTAATCGAACCCACGGGACCTCCTGTAGACCAGGCGAGGTAGTCAACATCTCTCAGGCTAATCGAACCCACGAGACCTCCTGTAGACCAGGCGAGGTAGTCAACATCTCTCAGGCTAATCGAACCCACGAGACCTCCTGTATACCGGGGGAGGTAATCAACATCTTTCAGGGTAATCGAACTCACGACCTCCTGTATACCAGGCGAGGTAGTCAACATCTCTCAGGGTAATCGAACCCACGAGACCTCCTGTAGACCAGGCAAGGTAGTCAACATCTCTCAGGCTAATCGAACCCACGAGACCTCCTGTAGACCAGGCGAGGTAGTCAACATCTCTCAGGGTAATCGAACCCACGCGACCTCCTGTATACCAGGCGAGGTAGTCAACATCTCTCAGGGTAATCGAACCCACGACCTCCTGTAGACCAGGCGAGATAGTCAACATCTCTCAGGCTAATCGAACCCACGACCTCCTGTATACCAGGCGAGGTAGGCAACATCTCTCAGGGTAATCGAACCCACGACCTCCTGTAGACCAAGCGAGGTAGTCAACATCTCTCAGGGTAATCGAACCCACGACCTCCTGTATACCAGGCGAGGTAGTCAACATCTCTCAGGGTAATCGAACTCACGGGACCTCCTGTATACCAGGCGAGGTAGTCAACATCTCTCAGTGTAATCGAACCCACGACCTCCTGTATACCAGGCGAGGTAGTCAACATCTCTCAGTGTAATCGAACCCACGACCTCCTGCACACCTGGCGAGGTAGTCAACATCTCTCAGGGTAATCGAACCCACGACCTCCTGTAGACCAGGCGAGGTAGTCAACATCTCTCAGGCGAATCGAACCCACGACCTCCTGTATACCAGGCGAGGTAGTCAACATCTCTCAGGCTAATCGAACCCACGGGACCTCCTGTAGACCAGGCGAGGTAGTCAACATCTCTCAGGGTAATCGAACCCACGAGACCTCCTGTAGACCAGGCGAGGTAGTCAACATCTCTCAGGCTAATCGAACCCACGAGACCTCCTGTAGACCAGGCGAGGTAGTCAACATCTCTCAGGGTAATCGAACCCACGGGACCTCCTGTAGACCAGGCGAGGTAGTCAACATCTCTCAGGCTAATCGAACCCACGAGACCTCCTGTATACCAGGCGAGGTAGTCAACATCTCTCAGGCTAATCGAACCCACGAGACCTCCTGTAGACCAGGCGAGGTAGTCAACATCTCTCAGGGTAATCGAACTCACGACCTCCTGTATACCAGGCGAGGTAGTCAACATCTCTCAGGGTAATCGAACCCACGGGACCTCCTGTAGACCAGGCGAGGTAGTCAACATCTCTCAGGCTAATCGAACCCACGAGACCTCCTGTATACCAGGCGAGGTAGTCAACATCTCAGGCTAATCGAACCCACGAGACCTCCTGTATACCAGGCGAGGTAGTCAACATCTCTCAGGCTAATCGAACCCACGAGACCTCCTGGAGAACATTTGCAGTGGTGAATGTACCAGCGGAGGCGAAGACAATCTCTCTTTGAAATAATTTGAACTCCCACCCCCACGTGTTTCCGCATTTCGCGATAGCCTGCGTCGTTCGCGAAACAACGGTCTTACACACATATACAATGTGTGTGTGTGGTTAAATATAAACTATTTTGGTTTTAGTGTGGGTCTCTGTGAAACTATGTTGGTCTATGTGGGTCTCTGTGAATCTCTGTGGGTCTCTGAATCTATGTTGGTCTCTGTGGGTCTCTGTGAGTCTACGTGGGTCTCTGTGGGTCTCTGTGAGTCTGTGGATCCCTATGAATCTCTGTGGGTCTCTGAATCTATGTGGGTCTCTGTGGGTCTCTGAATCTATGTGGGTCTCTGTGGGTCTCTGTGAGTCTCTGTGAGTCGTGGGTCCCTATGAATCTCTGTGGGTCTCTGAATCTATGTTGGTCTCTGTGGGTCTCTGTGGGTCTCTGTGAGTCTATGTGGGTCCCTATGAATCTCTGTGGGACTCTGTGGGTATCTGTTGGTCTCGCTCGCGAAACAAGGAGCTCACACATATACAACATGTGTGTGTGTGTGTGATCAAATATAATAAACTAGTTTGGTTTTAGTGTGGGTCTCTGTGAAACTATGTTGGTCTCTGTGGGTCTATGTGGGTCTCTGTGAATCCCTGTGAGTCGTGGGTCGCTATGAATCTCTGTGGGTCTCTGAATCTATGTTGGTCGCTGTGGGTCTCTGCGAGTCTACGTGGGTCTCGGTGGGTCTCTGTGAGTCTATGTGGGTATCTGTGGGTTTCTGTGAGTCTATGTGGGTATCTGTGGGTCTCTGTGAGTCTCTGTGGGTCTCTGTGAGTCTATGTGGGTATATGTGGGTCACTGTGAGTCTCTGTGGGTCTCTGTGTATCTCTATGGGTCTCTGTGGGTCTCTGTGGGTCTCTATGGGTCTCTATGAGTCTCTGTGGGTCTCTGTGGGTCTCTATGAGTCTCTATGGGTCTCTATGGGTCTCTGTGTATCTCTATGGATCTCTATGGGTCTCTGTGGGTCTCTGTGGGTCTCTATGGGTCTCTATGTATCTCTGTGGGTGTCTATGTATCTTTATGGGTCTCTGTGTATCTCTATGTATCTTTATGGGTCTCTGTGGGTCTCTATGAGTCTCTATGTATCTCTATGGGTCTCTATGGGTCTCTGTGGGTCTCTGTGGGTCTCTATGAGTCTCTATGTATCTCTATGGGTCTCTGTGGGTCTCTGTGGGGCTCTGTGTATCTCTGTGGGTCTCTATGTATCTCTATGGGTCTCTGTGGGTCTCTACGAGTCCCTGCCAGCCTACATTCCCACGCGCTGATGGTGGTGGTGATGGTATCAGCCCCTTGGTTTGAGCTGATTTGCTTAAATTTCCGACGGCTCTCTGGACGCCTGCGATAAAAAAGAGCTTCAAAGCTTATCGGATTTCCCTTCTGCCGGATCAACACGGATTCTACTTCTGACAGGCCGATGCCAACAAGCCGACGGTGACGTCACCACGGCGCCTGTGCCAGGCTAGGTGCACCTTGAGGCTGCCATGTAAAGTGTCGAAGGCTCGCTGCTGACACACACAGACAAAGCTGCCCCAGGTAGCCTCTAGCAAGGCTGTAGGGGCAAGTGCTGCTAGTAGCGAGTAGCACCACCTATGATACACACACAGACAAAGCACCGCCAGGTAGCCTCTAGCAGGGCTGTAGGGGCAAGTGCTGTCAGTAGCACCACCTATGACACACACACAGACAAAGCTCCCCCAGGTAGCCTCTAGCAGGGCTGTAGGGGCAAGTGCTGTCAGTAGCGAGTAGCACCACCTATGACGCACACACAGACAAAGCTCCCCCAGGTAGCCTCTAGCAGGGCTGTAGGGGCAAGTGCTGTCAGTAGCGAGTAGCACCACCTATGACGCACACACAGACAAAGCTCCCCCAGGTAGCCTCTAGCAGGGCTGTAGGGGCAAGTGCTGTCAGTAGCGAGTAGCACCACCTATGATGCACACACAGACAAAGCTCCCCCAGGTAGCCTCTGCTGGCCACCCACCCCCTCGGCACACGAGGGGGTGGGTGGCCAGCACCACGCCCGGCCCCCTTTGTCTTCCCAGTGACAATGTTCACTACACCACCACCACTACACCACCACCACCACCACTACACCAGGTACTCATTTGAGGCTGAGTCGACCTAGGGGAGGCCCAGGACCGGTTCATAGAATCGTCACTGAGTGGTGGTGGCCGTGAGCGGGAATCGAACTCGGGGAGCCAGGTTCGTAGCGCAGCGTAGCGCTGACCACTACACCCACCACTCCTACACACACACAGACTCACACACAGACACATTACACACACATTACACACAGACACACACACGTAGCGCAGCGTAGCGCTGACCACTACACCCACCACTCCCTACACACACAGTGACACACAGAGACAGACAGACACAGACAGACACACACAGACAGACACAGACAGACACACACAGACAGACACAGACAGACACACACAGACAGACACACACACAGACAGACACAGACACACACAGACAGACACAGACACACACAGACACAGACAGACACACACAGACAGACACACACACACAGACAGACACACACAGACAGACACACACACAGACAGACACAGACAGACACACACAGACAGACACATACACAGACAGACACAGACACACACAGACAGACATACACACACAGACAGACACAGACAGACACACACAAAGACAGACAGACAGATACAGACACACAGACAGACAGACACACACACAGACACACAGACAGACACACACACAGACACACAGACAGACGCATAGACACACAGACATACAGACACACAGACAGACACAGACAGACACAGACACACACAGACCGACACAGACAGACACACAGACAGACAGACACACACACAGACACACAGACAGACGCATAGACACAGACAGACACACAGATACACAGACAGACACAGACAGACACAAACAGACACAGACACACAGACAGACACAGACAGACACACACAGACACAGACAGACACAGACACACACAGACACACAGACGCATAGACACACAGACAGACACACAGACACAGACACACAGAAAGACACAGACAGACAGACACAGACAGACACAGACACACAGACAGACACAGACACACAGACAGACAGACGCATAGACACACAGACAGACGCATAGACACACAGACACACAGACAGACACACAGACACACAGACAGACACACAGACACACACAGACAGACATAGACAGACACAGATACACACACAGACAGACAGACACAGACAGACACACACAGACAAACACAGACAGACACACACAAAGATAGACAGACAGATACAGACACACAGACAGACACACAGACAGACACAGACACACAGACAGACACACAGACAGACACAGACACACAGACGCATAGACACACAGACACACAGACAGACACACAGACACACACAGACAGACACAGACAGACACAGATACAACAACAACAACCGCCATTCGCCACTAAGTGGCGGTGACGTCACCACGACGCTTGTGCCAGGCTATGTGCACCCTGAGGCCACGTGAAGTGTCGAACGCCCGCTGGCAGGAGGTCACGGGGCAGACCCAGGTGCCACGGGTCGACTGACTGAGATGACTGGCTGATGCACCACCTGTGCCCCCTACTGTGCCAACCTGCTGTGCTTTAGCCACCCGGCGCTCCGCTCGCTGTTGTGAGCGTCGCTCCTCCGCCCTCCGTTGTTGTTGGAGGGCGACTGCCTCCAACTGCCCAGTAGCATCCTTCACGAGCCTCCTCCACAGAGGCCGATCTTGACACCGCTGGTACCAGTCATCGGCAAGTCCACTCAGCTCCACGTCCTCCTGTACCACATCACTCCATCTCTTCTCTAGCCCGTGCCGCGCCCGCTTAGCCCCCTCAATCCGGCCAAACAAAAGCTGTTTCGGCATGCGGTGGCTGGGCATGCGGGCTACATGACCCAGCCATCGCAGCCTTGCCTGCCGGAGGAGCTCACCGATGGGACCTTGCCCAGATCTTTCAAGGATTTGTGAGCTCCTCACACAATCCAGTCTGGTTAAACCCAGGATGGATCGTAGGCAGGTCAGCCTAAATGTTTCTAACCGGCGAAGATGTTCCATTAGGGGGGTCCACGTTTCGCAAGCGTAGAGAAGGGAGGGAATGACCGTGGCCGAGAAGACCTGAAGCTTAGTGCGGAGCGACAGACCAGGTAGCTTCCACACAGCGTTACGCAACCGATGAAAAGATATTGCCGCTCGACTGATTCGGAGTGAGACCTCTGCTGTTAAACTGGTGCCAGTCATAAGCACACTGCCCAGGTATGGGAAACTCTCCACTCTCTCCACAACTGCCCCATCACCGATTGGGAGTTGTGGGGGTGGAGTGTCCGATGGTACAAAATACCCAGGCAGGTGCTTGGTTTTGGTGGGGCTGATGGTAAGGCCCCACCTCTTAGTGGCACGCTCCAGTCTCAGCAGCAGCGTCTCCAACTCCTCCTCTGACTGAGCAGCTATTACCAAGTCATCAGCATACATAACGTGGTTGAGCAATAGGGAGCCATCCCTTGACCGCACCCGGGCATCGATTAGCCTCCCATTATATCTGTACCATATGGAGATTCCCCCGGTACAGCTATTGAAGGCTTCACGAACTACGTGGTCAAAATAGATGTTAAATAATGTGGGAGCCAGAGGACATCCCTGTCGCACCCCAAGGTGTACAGGGAATGGCTCTGACTCCCGGCCACGTAGTTTTACCCGGGCCCGCTCACCATCATGAAGGTCCTTAATGATCGTGAGCAGAGGGTCAGGTACTCCAAAAGCACGAAGAACGACCCAGAGCCCAGGCCTACTGATGGTATCATAGGCCTTGACCAGGTCAATAAAGCAGAGATGTAGGTCTTGTTGGAATTCCCTACACCTCTGCTGTAGCAGACGGACAGAAAATATGGCATCTGTGCAGGACCGCCCTTTCCTGAAACCGCATTGGGGCTCCGCAAGCCTCTCCTCAGCGTGCCTGGCAAGGCGATGCTGAATAATCCTTGCCAGGACCTTTCCCGGCACACTGAGGAGTGAGATGCCCCTGTAGTTGTTACAGTCTGTGCGGTCCCCCTTCTTAAAAAGGGGGACCACCAGGGCATCCTTCCAATCCTGCGGAACCCGTCCAGTGGTCCAGACTGTTGTTATGATGTCATATAGGGCAGTCTGTGCACAAACGCCACCCTCCCTCAGCATTTCGCTTGGAAGATCATCTCTGCCCGCTGCCTTTCCTGGTCTCAGACTCCGAATCGCCTTCAATACTTCCTCAGCAGATGGCACCTCAGCCAGCCACTCACAGGGGGTGACTTCATCCAATATTTGAGGCACCGCAGCCTCAGCAGGGTCATCCTCACTTTGTGCCACGATGTTTTCCTGGCTGAGGGATTTTCCCTCCCCCAGGACCTCACAGAAATGCTCAGCAAATCTGCGAACCTGTTCCTGGGGGTCGGAAATTGGATCGCCGTTTTTTCCCCTAATGATGGTAATAGGTGTGGCGCTGCAGGTTACTTTTTTGATGGAGTTAAATAGAGATTTGTGATCACGGGCCACTGAGGCAGACTCCATCTCCTCAGCAACCCGTGACCACCACCCATCCTTGCAGCGCCTCACGGCTCTCCGAACCTCCGAGCGAAGGCTGCGGTAAGCCTCCTCATTCTCTGACGTGGGACTCTGTAGCCGATGACAGTGGGCCTGTCGCTTTTTCTCAACCATCGTGAACAACTCCTCTGTCATCCAGGGTGTCTGGGGAGGTCTGGACCGCGTACCCAAAGCAGCCATTGCAGCTGCATGAGTCACAGTCCTAAACCTCGCCCATTTACCCTCGACATCAGGGGGAGTCGGGGACGATGCCAATCCCAGCCGCAAGCGATGATGAAATTCTCGCTTGCAACTTTCATCAGATAACTGAGACCAGGCCACTTTAGGTTGGAATGGGGTCCTGGGTGTACACCCACCACCGGAGTGGAAGAATGGCAGGCGCATCTTACAGATGACTAGTCGATGGTCAGAGGGCAGATCAGCTCCACGGTAGGTCCTGGTGTCAAGGACATGGGCTCGCATTCGCTGGTCTGTCACTATGTAGTCCAGCAGATGTTCTTGCTTGGACCCGGCATGCATCCATGATGTTGTGTGGATGCGCCGATGCCGGAACAGCGTGTTGGTAATTACAAGCCCATGGGCTGCACAAAAATCTAGCAGCCTCCTACCGTTGTTATTGAGCTGATCTGGCCCATGCCCTCCAATCACTCCAGGCCAGGTGCCAGTATCATGACCAACTCGGGCATTGAAGTCACCCAACATGATGACTCTATCCCGAGGGGCCACTTTAGCCAGCACCTGTGACAGGAGGTCATAGAAGGCATCTGACTCATCGGCTTTGCCTGCATCCCTCCACGGATGTTCATCTTCGGTGGGGGCATAAGTAACCACGACCACCATTCCTCGCCTCCTGTTGATGGGAAGGCGAGCCCAAAGTAGCCTGGGGCTTACAGCTTCCCACACCTCACCGCCACGCTCCCACGCCCCCTTCATTCTTTTGTTCAAAAGAAGACCCACACCCTGTTGTTTGGCAGTCTGCTGCCCCGAGTAGAGGACTGTCCACCCCTCATGGTGGCAGGAGCCAGAGCCGGTCCACCGGACCTCCTGAATGCCGCATAGATCCAGGCGGTACCGGTCCAGCTCCCGACAGAGGAGTGGCAGCCTCTCCTCTGCAGTGAGCGTTCGAACATTCCACGTGGCCAACCGTAGTGGCTTTTCGTTGTTTCTGGAGTAGCCCCGACACACAGACAGACACAGATACACAGACACAAACAGACACACAGACAGACGCATAGACACACAGACACACAGACAGACACACATACACACACAGACAGACAGACACACACACACAGACACACAGACAGACACAGATACACAGATACACACAGACACACAGACAGACGCATAGACACACAGACACACAGACAGACACACATACACACACAGACAGACACACACACACACAGACACACACAGACAGACACAGACAGACACAGATACACACAGACACAGATACACACAGACACACACAGACAGACACACACACACAGACACACACAGACACACAGACAGACACACACACAGACACACACACACAGACAGACAGACACACAGACACACACAGACAGACACAGACAGACACAGATACACACACACAGACACACAGACAGACACAGATACACAGACACACACAGACACACAGACACACGCAGACAGACACAGACAGACACAGATACACACACACAGACAGACACAGATACACAGACACACACAGACACAGACACACAGACACACGCAGACAGACACAGACAGACACAGATACACACAGACACACAGACACACACAGATAGACACAGACACAGACAGACACACACAGACAGACACAGACAGACAGACACAGACAGACAGACACAGATACAGACGTGATCTAACCCAACCCCCAAAAAACTCTCTCTCTTTCATTATGGACAAAGAGCTTTGTAGTTAATCGGATTTCTCCTCAGAGTATCAATAAATAGTCTGATCTGATAAAGAGCTTCATAGCTCATCGGATTTCTCCTCAGAGTATCAATACATATTCTGATCTGACAAAGAATTTTATAGCTCATCGGATTTCTCCTCAGAGTATCAATAAATATTGTGACGAGGCTATTTAGAGCTTAATATTTCTCCTCACAACATCAATAAATCTTGTGACGAGAGTTTTATAGTTTTATAGATCATCGGATTTCTCCTCAGAGTATCAATAAATATTCTGATCTGATAAAGAACTTTAAAGCTAATCGGATTTCTCCTCAGAGTATCAATACATGTTGTGACGAGGCTATTTAGAGCTTAATATTTCTCCTCACAATATCAATAAATCTTGTGACGAGAGTATTTAGTTTTATAGATCATCGGATTTCTCCTCAGAGTATCAATAAACATTCTGATCTGATAAAGAGCTTTAAAGCTAATCGGATTTCTCCTCAGAGTATCAATAAATCTTGTGACGAGGCTATTTAGAGCTTAATATTTCTCCTCACAATATCAATAAATCTCGTGACGAGAGTATTTAGTTTTATAGATCATCGGATTTCTCCTCAGAGTATCAATAAACATTCTGATCTGATAAAGAGCTTTAAAGCTCATCGGATTTCTCCACAGAGTATCAATACAAATTGTGACGAGAGTATTCATAGTTTATAGATTATCGGATTTCTCCTCAGAGTATCAATACATCTTGTGATCTGATAAAGAGCTTTAAAGCTCATCGGATTTCTCCTCAGAGTATCAATATATCTTGTGATCTGATAAAGAGCTTTAAAGCTCATCGGATTTCTCCTCAGAGTATCAATACAAATTGTGACGAGAGTATTTACAGTTTTCATAGATCATTGGAATTCTCCTTAGCATCAATAAATCTTGTGACGAGGCTATCTAGAGCTTAATATTTCTCCTCACAATATCAATAAATCTTGTGACGAGAGTATTTAGTTTTATAGATCATCGGATTTCTCCTCAGAGTATCAAAAAATGTTCTGATCTGATAAAGAGCTTTAAAGCTCATCGGATTTCTCCTCAGAGTATCAATAAAAATTGTGACGAGAGTATTCAGTTTTATAGATCATCGGAATTCTCCTCAGGGTATCAATAAATCTTGTGACGAGAGTACTTACAGTTTTATAGATCATCGGATTTCTCCTCAGAGTATCAATAAATATGCTGATCTGATAAAGAGCTTTAAAGCTAATCGGATTTCTCCTCAGAGTATCAATACAAATTGTGACGAGAGTATTTTACAGTTTTAAAGCTCATCGGATTTCTCCTCAAGGTATCAATAAATCTCGTGACGAGAGTATTTAGTTTTATAGATAATCGGATTTCTCCTCAGAGCATCAATACAAATTGTGATCAGATAAAGAGCTTTAAAGCTCATCGGATTTCTCCTCAGAGTATCAATACAAATTGTGATCTGATAAAGAGCTTTAAAGCTCATCGGATTTCTCCTCAGAGTATCAATACATCTTGTGATCTGATAAAGAGCTTTTAAGCTCATCGGATTTCTCCTCAGAGTATCAATACAAATTGTGACGAGTATTTAGTTTTATAGATCATCGGATTTCTCCTCAGAGTATCAATAAATCTTGTGATCTGATAAAGAGCTTTAAAGCTCATCGGATTTCTCCTCAGAGTATCAATACAAATTGTGACGAGAGTATTCATAGTTTCACAGATCATCGGAATTCTCCTCAGAGTATCAATACAAATTGTGACGAGAGTATTTTGTTTTATAGATAATCGGATTTCTCCTCAGAGTATCAATACAAATTGTGATCAGATAAAGAGCTTTAAAGCTAATCGGATTTCTCCTCAGAGTATCAATACATCTTGTGATCTGATAAAGAGCTTTTAAGCTCATCGGATTTTTCCTCAGAGTATCAATACAAATTGTGACGAGAGTATTTAGTTTTATAGATCATCGGATTTCTCCTCAGAGTATCAATAAATCTTGTGATCTGATAAAGAGCTTTAAAGCTCATCGGATTTCTCCTCAGAGTATCAATACAAATTGTGACGAGAGTATTTTACAGTTTTATAGATCATCGGATTTCTCCTCAGAGTATCAATAAATCTTGTGACGAGAGTATTTAATTTTATAGATCATCGGATTTCTCCTCAGAGTATCAATACAAATTGTGACGAGAGTATTTATAGTTTTATGGATCATCGGAATTCTCCTCAGAGTATCAATAAATTTTGTGACGAGGCTATTTAGAGACGATTTGGGTGTTTATAAAAAAATATTTGACGAGCGACTTCGTGTATTTACCAACTTTGCGATAGCCAGGGTGGACTTGTGGAGATTATTAGAAATTGATTAGTTTTAGTAGTCGGATTACATTCTTAATACACATTTTAATAAATGCTTAGTTTTAGTCGTTTGATTGATCAATTATCGCTACAAATATAAAAAAAACATTTGCTTAGTTTAGTAGTTTTGTATTGATAATTATCAATACAAATAAAAACAATTGCTTCGTGTTAGTGGTTTAGTATATTATCAATACAAATTTTAAACATTCGACTTAAGCAATAAATAAATAAAGTCTGATTATTAACTTATTTACTTCCTCACCCCCCCAAAAAACCGGAAGTTGCCCCTCCCCCCTCTCTCTACCCACCCCCACCCGCACGCACGCGCCGCCGTCTCCTCGCTCCTTATAAGGAATTAAAGCCGCGCGAGACGGGTCCGCCCCCCCCCACCCCCCGGAACCCCGCCCCTCGAGCCCCGCCCCCACCCACGTTCTGCCTCACGAGCGCGACGCTACACCGATTAAGCCCCTCCCCCACTACCCGCAGCCCCGCCCCCCACCCCCCCCCCCGCCCCCCCGATTTCACCCCTCACGACCGCTCAACCCCCCCAACAGCCCCGCCCCTCAATAACCCCCCCCCACCTACTCGCCCCGCCCCCCGTCCACGACCACCAACCGCGGCGATGTGGAAAAAAACCACGGACGCGCCAGACCGCGGTGACGTAATTTCCGCTTCCGGTTAATAGAGTGTGTGTGGGGGTGGGTGGGTGGTGCAAGTGAGGCGGGGGGGGGAGGTGTCGATTTTTTTTCCCGCGCTTATCGCTGCCCACCAGCTGGCGCGTGGCCCCGCCCCCAACGCCCTCCTGCCCCCCGCCCGCAAGGGGGGGCGGGGCTTGGTGACGAAGAGCGGTCGAGTGGGAGGAGGAGGGAGGGGGGGTTGGTGGAAGTTTTTTTGGCGCCAAATTTTTACCCGGGTCACGTGGCGCGCGCCACGCCCGGCGCGGCGATATATCGCGATATCAACGCGCGCTATATCGCACGATTAACGCGATATGATGCTACGATTAACGCGATATCGCGCGTTTTAGCGCTTCGTCGTGCGATTATCGCGATATATCGCACGATTGGCGCGTTATATCGCGATATATCGCACGATTGACGCGTTTGTCGCGTTATATCGCGATTTATCGCGCGATTATGCCCAATATTCGATAAACAATCAAATAAATTATAAATTTTGATGTATTTGTTTCCTGAGGGGAAGGGGAGGGGAGGGAAGTATTTAAATAACAGCGATGAAAAAAAACCGATACTAACAATTAATGCTCACGAGATTGATAAATTGACGGGGGGTTTATTTTTATTTTTAACATCCGTCTCCTCATAAAAAAAATATTACTTTCTGAGGCGATGTAATAAGCACCCATATCGATTACCATCACGACGACGATCTTTATTTTTACGAGGATGATGATCACTTTGGTTCCTGCGCGAACAGCTGGGCCATCAGTCAAGGTCGTAGTTTTTGTTTTATTTTTAAGGCCGAGTGGACGTAGTGGAGAGCCGCGACCCAGAGGTTCGATTACCCTGAGAGATGTTGACTACCTCGCCTGGTATACAGGAGGTCCTGAGTTCGATTAGCCTGAGAGATGTTGACCACCTCGCCTGGTCTACAGGAGGTCGTGGGTTCGATTACCCTGAGAGATGTTGACTACCTCGCCTGGTTTACAGGAGGTCGTGGGTTCGATTAGCCTGAGAGATGTTGACTACCTCGCCTGGTCTACAGGAGGTCCCGTGGGATCGATTACCCTGTGAGATGTTGACTACCTCGCCTGGTCTACAGGAGGTCGTGGGTTCGATTACCCTGTGAGATGTTGACTACCTCGCCTGGTATACAGGAGGTCGTGGGTTCGATCACCCTGAGAGATGTTGACTACCTCGCCTGGTCTGCAGGAGGTCCCGTGGGATCGATTACCCTGAGAGATGTTGACTACCTCGCCTGGTTCACAGGAGGTCGTGGGTTCGATTACCCTGAGAGATGTTGACTACCTCGCCTGGTATACAGGAGGTCGTGGGTTCGATTACCCTGAGAGATGTTGACTACCTCGCCTGGTATACAGGAGGTCGTGGGTTCGATTACCCTGAGAGATGTTGACTACCTCGCCTGGTATACAGGAGGTCGTGGGTTCGATTACCCTGAGAGATGTTGACTACCTCGCCTGGTATGCAGGAGGTCGTGGGTTCGATTACCCTGGGAGATGTCGACTACCTCGCCTGGTATACAGGAGGTCGTGGGTTCGATTACCCTGAGAGATGTTGACTACCTCGCCTGGTATACAGGAGGTCGTGGGTTCGATTACCCTGAGAGATGTTGACTACCTCGCCTGGTATACAGGAGGTCGTGGGTTCGATTACCCTGAGAGATGTTGACTACCTCGCCTGGTCTACAGGAGGTCCCGTGGGATCGATTACCCTGAGAGATGTTGACTACCTCGCCTGGTATACAGGAGGTCCCGTGGGATCGATTACCCTGAGAGATGTTGACTACCTCGCCTGGTCTACAGGAGGTCCCGTGGGATCGATTACCCTGAGAGATGTTGACTACCGCGCCTGGTATACAGGAGGTCGTGGGTTCGATTACACTGAGAGATGTTGATTACCTCGCCTGGTTTACAGGAGGTCGTGAGTTCGATTACCCTAGGAGATGTTGACTACCTCGCCTGGTATACAGGAGGTCCCGTGGGTTCGATTACCCTGAGAGATGTTGACTACCTCGCCTGGTCTACAGGAGGTCGTAGGTTCGATTAGCCTGAGAGATGTTGACTACCTCGCCTGGTCTACAGGAGGTCCCGTGGGATCGATTACCCTGTGAGATGTTGACTACCTCGCCTGGTATACAGGAGGTCGTGGGTTCGATCACCCTGAGAGATGTTGACTACCTCGCCTGGTCTGCAGGAGGTCCCGTGGGATCGATTACCCTGAGAGATGTTGACTACCTCGCCTGGTTCACAGGAGGTCGTGGGTTCGATTACCCTGAGAGATGTTGACTACCTCGCCTGGTATACAGGAGGTCGTGGGTTCGATTACCCTGAGAGATGTTGACTACCTCGCCTGGTATACAGGAGGTCGTGGGTTCGATTACCCTGAGAGATGTTGACTACCTCGCCTGGTATGCAGGAGGTCGTGGGTTCGATTACCCTGGGAGATGTCGACTACCTCGCCTGGTATACAGGAGGTCGTGGGTTCGATTACCCTGAGAGATGTTGACTACCTCACCTGGTATACAGGAGGTCGTGGGTTCGATTACCCTGAGAGATGTTGACTACCTCGCCTGGTATACAGGAGGTCGTGGGTTCGATTACCCTGAGAGATGTTGACTACCTCGCCTGGTCTACAGGAGGTCCCGTGGGATCGATTACCCTGAGAGATGTTGACTACCTCGCGTGGTATACAGGAGGTCCCGTGGGATCGATTACCCTGAGAGATGTTGACTACCTCGCCTGGTATACAGGAGGTCCCGTGGGTTCGATTACCCTGAGATGTTGACTACTTCGCCTGGTGTACAGGAGGTCGTGGGTTCGATTACACTGAGAGATGTTGATTACCTCGCCTGGTTTACAGGAGGTCGTGAGTTCGATTACCCTAGGAGATGTTGACTACCTCGCCTGGTATACAGGAGGTCCCGTGGGTTCGATTACCCTGAGAGATGTTGACTACCTCGCCTGGTCTACAGGAGGTCGTGGGTTCGATTAGCCTGAGAGATGTTGACTACCTCGCCTGGTCTACAGGAAGTCCCGTGGGATCGATTACCCTGTGAGATGTTGACTACCTCGCCTGGTCTACAGGAGGTCGTGGGTTCGATTACCCTGAGAGATGTTGACTACCTCGCCTGGTATACAGGAGGTCGTGGGTTCGATTACCCTGAGAGATGTTGACTACCTCGCCTGGTATACAGGAGGTCGTGGGTTCGATTACCCTGAGAGATGTTGACTACCTCGCCTGGTCTACAGGAGGTCCCGTGGGATCGATTACCCTGTGAGATGTTGACTACCTCGCCTGGTATACAGGAGGTCGTGGGTTCGATCACCCTGAGAGATGTTGACTACCTCGCCTGGTCTGCAGGAGGTCCCGTGGGATCGATTACCCTGAGAGATGTTGACTACCTCGCCTGGTTCACAGGAGGTCGTGGGTTCGATTACCCTGAGAGATGTTGACTACCTCGCCTGGTATACAGGAGGTCGTGGGTTCGATTACCCTGAGAGATGTTGACTACCTCGCCTGGTATACAGGAGGTCGTGGGTTCGATTACCCTGAGAGATGTTGACTACCTCGCCTGGTATGCAGGAGGTCGTGGGTTCGATTACCCTGGGAGATGTCGACTACCTCGCCTGGTATACAGGAGGTCGTGGGTTCGATTACCCTGAGAGATGTTGACTACCTCACCTGGTATACAGGAGGTCGTGGGTTCGATTACCCTGAGAGATGTTGACTACCTCGCCTGGTATACAGGAGGTCGTGGGTTCGATTACCCTGAGAGATGTTGACTACCTCGCCTGGTCTACAGGAGGTCCCGTGGGATCGATTACCCTGAGAGATGTTGACTACCTCGCGTGGTATACAGGAGGTCCCGTGGGATCGATTACCCTGAGAGATGTTGACTACCTCGCCTGGTATACAGGAGGTCCCGTGGGTTCGATTACCCTGAGATGTTGACTACTTCGCCTGGTGTACAGGAGGTCGTGGGTTCGATTACACTGAGAGATGTTGATTACCTCGCCTGGTTTACAGGAGGTCGTGAGTTCGATTACCCTAGGAGATGTTGACTACCTCGCCTGGTATACAGGAGGTCCCGTGGGTTCGATTACCCTGAGAGATGTTGACTACCTCGCCTGGTCTACAGGAGGTCGTGGGTTCGATTAGCCTGAGAGATGTTGACTACCTCGCCTGGTCTACAGGAAGTCCCGTGGGATCGATTACCCTGTGAGATGTTGACTACCTCGCCTGGTCTACAGGAGGTCGTGGGTTCGATTACCCTGAGAGATGTTGACTACCTCGCCTGGTATACAGGAGGTCGTGGGTTCGATTACCCTGAGAGATGTTGACTACCTCGCCTGGTATACAGGAGGTCGTGGGTTCGATTACCCTGAGAGATGTTGACTACCTCGCCTGGTATACAGGAGGTCGTGGGTTCGATTACCCTGAGAGATGTTGACTACCTCGCCTGGTATGCAGGAGGTCGTGGGTTCGATTACCCTGGGAGATGTCGACTACCTCGCCTGGTATACAGGAGGTCGTGGGTTCGATTACCCTGAGAGATGTTGACTACCTCGCCTGGTATACAGGAGGTCGTGGGTTCGATTACCCTGAGAGATGTTGACTACCTCGCCTGGTATACAGGAGGTCGTGGGTTCGATTACCCTGAGAGATGCTGACTACCTCGCCTGGTCTACAGGAGGTCCCGTGGGATCGATTACCCTGAGAGATGTTGACTACCTCGCGTGGTATACAGGAGGTCCCGTGGGATCGATTACCCTGAGAGATGTTGACTACCTCGCCTGGTATACAGGAGGTCCCGTGGGTTCGATTACCCTGAGATGTTGACTACCTCGCCTGGTGTACAGGAGGTCGTGAGTTCGATTACCCTGGGAGATGTTGACTACCTCGCCTGGTCTACAGGAGGTCCCGTGGGTTCGATTACCCTGAGAGATGTTGACTACCTCGCCTGGTATACAGGTGGTCGTGGGTTCGATTACCCTGAGAGATGTTGACTACCTCGCCTGGTCTACAGGAGGTCCCGTGGGATCGATTACCCTGAGAGATGTTGACTACCTCGCCTGGTCTACAGGAGGTCCCGTGGGATCGATTACCCTGAGAGATGTTGACTACCTCGCCTGGTCTGCAGGAGGTCATGGGTTCGATTACCCTGAGAGATGTTGACTACCTCGCCTGGTATACAAGAGGTCGTGGGTTCGATTACCCTGAGAGATGTTGACTACCTCGCCGGGTATACAGGAGGTCGTGGGTTCGATTACCCTGAGAGATGTTGACTACCTCGCCTGGTATACAGGAGGTCGTGGGTTCGATTACCCTGAGAGATGTTGACTACCTCGCCTGGTCTACAGGAGGTCGTGGGTTCGATTACCCTGAGATGTTGACTACCTCGCCTGGTATACAGGAGGTCGTGGGTTCGATTACCCTGAGAGATGTTGACTACCTCGCCTGGCTTACAGGTGGTCCCGTGGGTTCGATTACCCTGAGAAATGTTGACTACCTCGCTTGGTCTACAGGAGGTCCCGTGGGTTCGATTACCCTGAGAGATGTTGACTACCTCGCCTGGTCTACAGGAGGTCGTGGGTTCGATTACACTGAGAGATGTTGACTACCTCGCCAGGTCTACAGGAGGTCGTGGAATCGATTACACTGAGAGATGTTGACTACCTCGCCTGGTATACAGGAGGTCGTGGGTTCGATTACCCTGAGAGATGTTGACTACCTCGCCTGGTCTACAGGAGGTCGTGAGTTCGATTACCCTGAGAGATGTTGACTACCTCGCCTGGTCTACAGGAGGTCGTGGGTTCGATTACCCTGAGAGATGTTGACTACCTCGCCTGGTATACAGGAGGTCGTGGGTTCGATTAGCCTGAGAGATGTTGACTACCTCGCCTGGTCTACAGGAGGTCGTGGGTTCGATTACCCTGAGAGATGTTGACTACCTCGCCTGGTCTACAGGAGGTCGTGGGTTCGATTACCCTGAGAGATGTTGACTACCTCGCCTGGTCTACAGGAGGTCGTGGGTTCGATTAGCCTGAGAGATGTTGACTACCTCGCCTGGTATACAGGAGGTCGTGGGTTCGATTACCCTGAGAGATGTTGACTACCTGGCCTTGTGACCTAGTGCCCTCTGCTGGACATCTGTGGTAAAGAGCTAAAGAGCTCATTTTGATTCATCCAGCAGTATCATGACTGCAGATTCTGTCAGTAGTAGGGGTAGCGATGATTGCTGCTGTTGTGTGGGTCTATAGCCTAGGGGCACCCCCAGTGGCAGCTGTCTCTGTGTGCGTCAGTCAGCTGTCAGTAGTAGGGGTAGCGATGATTGCTGCTGTGTGGGTCTATAGCCTAGGGGCACCCCCAGTGGCAGCTGTCCCTGTGTGTCAGCTGTCAGTAGTAGGGGGTAGCGATGATTGCTGCTGTGTGGGTCTATAGCCTAGGGGCACCCCAGTGAGAGCTGTCTCTGTGTGTGTCAGTCAGCTGTCAGTAGTAGGGGTAGCGATGATTGTTGCTGCTGCTGAGACTATAGCCTAGGGGCACCCCCAGTGACAGCTGTCTCTGTGTGCGTCAGTCAGCTGTCAGTAGAAGGGGACAGCGATGATCGCTGCTGCTGCTGTGTGGGTCTATAGCCTAGGGGCACCCCCAGTGACAGCTGTCTCTGTGTATCAGTCTGTCAGTAGTAGGGGTAGCGATGATTGCTGCTGCTGCTGTGTGGGTCTATAGCCTAGGGGCACCCCCAGTGGCAGCTGTCTCTGTGTGCGTCAGTCAGCTGTCAGTAGTAGGGGGTAGCGATGATTGTTGCTGTGTGGGTCTATAGCCTAGGGGCACCCCCAGTGGGAACCTGTCTCTGTGTGCGTCAGTCAGCTGTCAGTAGTAGGGGGTAGCGATGATCGCTGCTGCTGTTGTGTGGGTCTATAGCCTAGGGGCACCCCCAGTGGCAGCTGTCTCTGTGTGCATCAGTCAGCTGTCAGTAGTAGGGGGTAGCGATGATCGCTGCTGCTGTTGTGTGGGTCTATAGCCTAGGGGCACCCCCAGTGGCAGCTGTCTCTGTGTGCGTCAGTCAGCTGTCAGTAGTAGGGGGTAGCGATGATTGTTGCTGTGTGGGTCTATAGCCTAGGGGCACCCCCAGTGACAGCTGTCTCTGTGTGCGTCAGTCAGCTGTCAGTAGTAGGGGACAGCGATGATCGCTGCTGCTGCTGTGCAGTGTCTAGAAGTGTCATTACTCGGGGCCGATATCAACACCGCCGCGGTATTGACCGGGGCCGCCTGCCAAGATCCGAACCGCCGGCACAACGCTTCCCGCGGGCTCGCAGCGGTCTGGCGACTGCGTCGTGAGGCTCGCCGCAAGGGCATCACAGTCAAGCCTTCACGTGCGCCGTGAACGCGTCATAATGGCGTCATAATGGCGTCATAACGGCGTCGTCAAGTGCGTCGTCAAGCTCGTCATAACTTCCGTTGTAAACGCGTCATAACCGCGTCATAACGGCGTCATCAAGTACGTCATACTCGCGTCGTAACTTCCGTTGTAAACGCGTCACAGTCGCGCCTTAACGTGCGCTGTAATCGCGTCATAATGGCGTCGTCAAGTGCGTCACAATCGCGTCGTAACTTCCGTTGTAAACACGTCACAATCACGTCATACACGCGCCTTAACGTGCGCCGTAAACGCGTCATAATCACGTCATAATGGCGTCGTCAAGCGCGTCACAATCGCGTCGTAACTTCCGTCGCGAACGCGTCATAATCACGTCATAATGGCGTCGTAACGTGCGCCATAATCACGTCGTAATGGCGTCATGACGTGTCATAATCAAGTGATAATGGGGTGGTAATATGCATCATAAACACGTGATAATAGCATCGCTACATGCGTCATAATCACGTCATAACATGCGTCATAATGGCATTGTCACACGCGTGAAAATGGCGCCGTAACATGCGTCATAACCACGTGAAAATGGCGCCGTGACATGCGTCATAACCACGTGACAATGGCGTCGTGACATGCGTCATAACCACGTGACAATGGCGTCGTGACATGCGTCATAACCACGTGACAATGGCGTCGTGACATGCGTCATAACCACGTCACAATGGCGCCATGACATGCGTCATAAACACGTGACAATGGCGCCGTGACATGCGTCATAACCACGTGACAATGGCGCCGTAATCACGTCATAACCACGTCACAATGGCGTCGTAACATGCGTCATAACCACGTCACAATGGCGTCGTAACATGCGTCATAAACACGTGACAATGGCGCCGTAATCACGTCATAACCACGTCACAATGGCGTCGTGACATGCGTCATAACCACGTCACAACGGCGTCGTAATCACGTCATAAACACGTCACAATGGCGTCGTAATCACGTCATAAACACGTCACAATGGCGTCATAATCACGTCATAAACACGTCACAATGGCGTCGTAATCACGTCATAAACACGTCACAATGGCGTCACGGCCACGTGGTCAACAAAGTAGTCACAGGAGGCGACACAGGGCGGTGGACACGGCAGGAGTGTTATTGCGTAATACTGGGGGGGGGAGGGGGGGGCGGGGGGGGGGCAATCATCACAGTGGCCCGCGGTGGCGGACACTCCACGTTCCTGTGACGGTGGGGTGGTGGTGGGGACGGTGGGGACGGTGGGGCGAGTCGATTTACCGACAGGGCAACCGCTACCGTTGATTGTTATCGTCACGGGGAGGGAGGGTGGGGGAGGGGTGGAGGGAGGGAGGGAGGGGTGGGGTGGAGGGGGTGGAGGGAGGGGGTGGAGGGGGTGGAGGGTGGAGGGGAGGGATGGACGGGAGGGAGGGGGTGGAGGGGAGGGAGGGGGTGGAGGGTGGAGGGGGTGGAGGGAGGGGGTGGAGGGTGGAGGGGGTGGAGGGAGGGGGTGGAGGGAGGGGTGGAGGGGAGGGATTGCGATGATTTAGACCAAAAGACGTTTGCGCATCGATTAACTACTGCGGATGCGATGAACTTCCCGATGCAAACAACAACAGCAGCCAACAACAGCAGCCAACAACAACAGCCAACAGCAGCAGCAGCCAACAACAACAGCCAACAACAACAGCAGCAGTAGCAGCACAGAGGCTAGGAGATGTTAACTACCTCGCCTGGTATACAGGAGGTCCCGTGGGATCGATTACCCTGGGAGATGTTGACTACCTCGCCTGGTCTACAGGAGGTCCCGTGGGTTCGATTACCCTGAGAGATGTTGACTACCTCGCCTGGTATACAGGAGGTCGTGGGTTCGATCCAGACCCTGAGAGATGTTGACTACCTCGCCTGGTCTACAGGATGTCGTGGGTTCGATCCAGACCCTGGGAGATGTTAACTACCTCGCCTGGTCTACAGGACGATGCCTGCTGCTGCTGCTGTATATTTGGAGTCTGCGTCTCTCTCCCCGTGGTGGTGTCTGTGTGGATTTTGTCTCTGGGTCCCTCCGGTTTATCCCCCCTCCACGTTTAGAATCTGCGTCACACCACGCTGTGTTTAAGAGTTGTTTAGCCGCTGATGTAAATGTCCACGCTGTGACGATCATGACGACGATGATGACGAAATCAGCCACGTGGTGGAGCTGCTCATCATTTGGTGATGTCCAGCAGGTCGCCTGTCTGATACACAGCTACACAGCACCTCAGTGGAGACTTACACCCTGGTAACACACACACACAGTCTAGTTTTAGTGTGGGTCTCTGTGGGTCTGTATGGGTCTCTGTGGGTTTCTGTGGGTTTGTGTGGGTCTCTCTGGGTCTGTATGGGTCTCTGTGGGTCTGTATGGGTCTCTCTATGGGTTTGTGTGGGTCTCTGTGGGTCTCTATGGGTCTCTGCGGGTTTGTGTGGGTCTCTATGGGTTTGTGTGGGTCTCTATGGGTCTGTGTGGGTCTCTGTGGGTCTCTATGGGTCGCTGTGGGTCTCTATGGGTCTGTCTGGGTCTCTGTGGGTCTCTATGGGTCTGTCTGGGTCTCTGTGGGTCTCTGTGGGTCTCTGTGGGTCTCTGTGGGTCTCTGTGGGTCTCTGTGGGTCTGTGTGGGTCTCTGTGGGTCTCTGTGGGTCTGTATGGACTCTGGATCTCTCTGCATCTCTATGGGTCTCTGCACTACTACGATGGCGACGATGACGACGATGACGACGATGACGACAATGACGATGACGACGATGACGATGACGACGATGACGACAATGATGACGATGACGACAATGATGACGATGACGACAATGATGACGATGACGACGACAATAACGACGACGACGCTGACGATGACGACGATGACGATGATGACGATGACGACAATGATGATGACGATGACGACGATGACGACAATGATGATGACGATGACGACGATGACGACAATGATGACGACGATGACGACGATGACGACAATGATGACGATGACGACGACAATAACGACGACGACGCTGACGATGACGACGATGACGATGATGACGATGATGACAATGATGATGACGATGACGACGATGACGACAATGATGATGACGATGACGACGATGACGACAATGATGATAACGATGACGACAATGATGATGACGATGACGACGATGACGACAATGATGACGATGACGACGATGACGACAATGATGACGACGATGACGACAATGATGATGACGATGACGACAATGATGACGATGACGACGACGATGACGACGACGACACCATCAGCCACTTTGGCCGGACCGCCAACCTCTGCCGACGACTTTCCCCGCCCCCCCCCGCACACCCAGAAACGGAGCGCCACTCAAGAGCTTGCTCAGCGTTGTGGGCGGCAGAAACATCGACACGGTTCACTTCGGCTGCGAGCGAATCAGACGCGCGGGCAGGGGGGGCGGCAACAACGGGGGGGCGGCAGCGGCAACGGGGGGCCGGGAACGACGTCAGGCCGCTGGACTTGCTTTTAGCGAACCGCACACAGCCAGCCGACGCTAACCGGAGGTTGCGGGGAGAAAGTGCGAGTCCCCGCGGGCTGCTGGGGCAAGTGCTCGTGAGCAGAGCAGCGTCTACAACAAGGTACGAGCCCAGCGCAAAAAAAAAACCTCTCTCTCCCCGTACGGCCAGTGACAGGCTGCTGGGGCAAGTGTTGGTGAGCCAACAGCGTCTACTCACTACTCACACAAAGACACTCTCCATATAGCCTGTGACAGGCTGCTGGGGCAAGTGTTGGTGAGCACAGCAGCGTCTACAACAAGGTACGAGCCCAGCGCAAAAAAAAAACTCTCTCTCTCCGTATGGCCAGTGACAGGCTGCTGGGGCAAGTGTTGGTGAGCCAACAGCGTCTACTCACTACTCACACACACACACAAAGACTCTCTCCGTATAGCCTGTGACAGGCTGCTGGGGCAAGTGTTGGTGAGCCAACAGTGTCTACAACGTACTAGCACACACACACACAAAGACACTCTGTGTATAGCCTGTGACAGACTGCTGGGGCAAGTGTTGGTGAGCACAGCAGCGTCTACAACAAGGTACGAGCCCAGCGCAAAAAAAAAACCTCTCTCTCCCCGTACGGCCAGTGACAGGCTGCTGGGGCAAGTGTTGGTGAACGAGCAGCACCTACAACAAGGTACTAGCGCACACACACACACAAAGACTCTCTCTCCGTACAGCCAGTGACAGACTGCTGGGGCAAGTGTTGGTGAGCCAACAGCGTCTACAAGGTACTAGCGCACACACAAAGACACTCTGTGTATAGCCAGTAACAGACTTCTGGGGCAAGTGTTGGTGAGCGAGCAGCACTTACAAGGTACTAGCACACACACACACACGCAAAGACTCTCTCTCCGTATAGCCAGTGACAGACTGCTGGGGCAAGTGTTGGCGAGCCAACAGCGTCTACTCACTACTCACACAAAGACACCCTCCATATAGCCAGTGACAGGCTGCTGGGGCAAGTGTTCGTGAGCAAGCAGCGTCTACAATAAGGTACTAGCGCACACACACACAAAGACACTCTGCGTATAGCCAGTAACAGACTTCCGGGGCAAGTGTTGGTGAGCCAACAGCGTCTACAAGGTACTAGCGCACACACACACGCAAAGACTCTCTGCGTATAGCCAGTAACAGACTTCTGGGGCAAGTGTTGGTGAGCCAACAGCGTCTACTCACTACTCACGCAAAGACACCCTCCATATAGCCAGTGACAGGCTGCTGGGGCAAGTGTTGGTGAGCCAACAGCGTCTACTCACTACTCACACAAAGACACCCTCCATATAGCCAGTGACAGGCTGCTGGGGCAAGTGTTGGTGAGCCAACAGCGTCTACTCACTACTCACGCAAAGACACCCTCCATATAGCCAGTGACAGGCTGCTGGGGCAAGTGTTGGTGAGCCAACAGCGTCTACTCACTACTCACGCAAAGATTCTCTCTGCGTATAGCCAGTGACAGACTGCTGGGGCAAGTGTTCGTGAGCCAACAGCGTCTACTCACTACACACACAAAGACACCCTCCATATAGCCAGTGACAGGCTGCTGGGGCAAGTGCTCGTGAGCCAACAGCGTCTACTCACTACACACGCACACGCAAAAACCCTCTCTCCGTATAGCCAGTAACAGACTGCTGGGGCAAGTGTTGGTGAGCCAACAGCGTCTACTCACTACACACACAAAGACACTCTCCGTATAGCCAGTGACAGACTGCTGGGGCAAGTGTTGGTGAGCAGAGCAGCGTCTACATTAAGGTACTAGCGCACGCACACACGCAAAGACACTCTCTCCGTATAGCCAGTGACAGACTGCTGGGGCAAGTGCTCGCTAACAGCACTTGCCCCTACAGTCTGTTACAGGCTACACAGGGGATCTTTGTCTTTGTACGTGTGAGTGAGTACGTGAGCGAGTGAGTAGGTGAGGGAGTGAGTGAGCACGTGAGCGAGTATGTCAGTGAGCGAGTGAGCACGTGAGCGAGTGAGTACGTGAGTGAGTGAGCGAGCGAGTGAGTACGTGAGTGAGTGAGCGAGTGAGTACGTGAGCGAGTATGTGAGCGAGCGAGCGAGCGAGTACGTGAGTGAGTACGTGAGGGAGTGAGTGAGTACGTGAGTGAGTGAGTACGTGAGGGAGTGAGTACGTGAGTGAGTGAGTACGTGAGCGAGTACGTGAGCGAGTGAGCGAGCGAGTGAGTACGTGAGCGAGTGAGCGAGCGAGTACGCGAGCGAGTACGTGAGCGAGCGAGTGAGTACGTGAGTGAGCGGGCGAGTACGTGAGTGAGCGGGCGAGTGAGTACGTGAGCGAGCGAGTGAGTACGTGAGCGAGCGAGCGAACGAGTACGTGAGCGAGCGAGCGAGCGAGTACGTAAGCGAGTACGTGAGCGAGCGAGCGAGTACGTGAGCGAGCGAGCGAGCGAGTACGTAAGTGAGTACGTGAGCGAGCGAGCGAGTACGTGAGCGATCGAGCGAGTGAGTACGTGAGCGAGCGAGCGAGTGAGTACGTGAGCGAGTACTCGTGTGTCTAAATGCGGAAGCTCTCGGCCTGCCCGTCGATATGGCGCAGCCGCAGGTAGACATCGGTGCCGATGCCCTGCATGGCCTGCACAGCCAGCGAGCCGCCCAGATACTCGGCGTAGGCTCGAGACGTGGGCAGCCCAAAGCCAAACCTGCACACACAGCAGATACACACAGTAGGTACACATACACAGTAGGTACACACACACAGCAGGTACACACACACAGTAGGTACACACACACACAGATACACACACACAGTAGGTACACACACACAGTAGGTACACACACACAGATACACACACACACAGATACACACACAGCAGGTACACACACACACACAGCAGGTACACACACAGATACACACACACACAGTAGGTACACACACAGATACACACGTACACAGTAGGTACACACACATAGATACACACACAGATACACACACACACACACAGATACACACACAGATACACACACACAGCAGATACACACACAGATACATACACACAGATACACAGACACACACACAGATACACACACACAGATACACACACACACACAGATACACACACACACAGATACACAGACACAGTCACACACACACACAGATACACACACACACAGATACACACACACACACAGATACATACACACAGATACACACAGATACACACACACAGATTCACACACAGATACACACAGATACACAGACACAGATACACACACACAGATACACACACAGCAGGTACACACACACAGATACACACACACAGATACACACACAGTAGGTACACACACAGATACACACACACAGATACACATAGATACACACACAGCAGATACACAGACATACACACACAGCAGATACACAGACAACAGGTACACACACAGATACACACACACAGACACACAGACACACAGATACACACACACAGATACACAGTAGGTACACACAGATACACAGATAGACACACATATACACACACAGATACACACACACAGATACACACAAAGCAGGTACACACACACACACACACAGATACACACACAGATACACACAGATACACACACAGATACACAGACACAGATATACACACACAGATATACACACACAGATATACACACACACAGATACACACACACAGTCACACACACAGATATACACACACAGATACACACACAGTAGGTACACACACACAGATATACACACAGATACACACACACAGATACACACACAGATACACAGTAGGTACACACAGACAGATACACACACAGTAGGTACACACACAGATGCAGACACAACAGGTACACACACACAGATACACACACACAGATACACACACACAGATACACACACACACACAGATACACACACACAGATACACACACACAGATACACACACAGAAACACACAGATACACACACAGTAGGTACACACACACACACAGATACACAGACATACACACACAGCAGATACACATACAGATACACACAGATACACAGACACACACAGATACACAAACACACACAGATACACAGACACACACAGATACACAGACACACACACACAGATACACACACACAGTAGGTACACACACACACAGATACACACACACAGATACACGCACACACACAGTAGGTACACACACACAGATGCACACACACACACACAGCAGGTACACACACACACAGATACAAACACAGTAGGTACACACACACACACAGATACACACACAAAGATACACACACAGCAGGTACACACACACAGTAGGTACACACACACACAGTAGGTACACATACAGTAGGTACACACACACACACAGTAGGTATATACACACACACAGTAGGTACACACACACACAGTAGGTACACACACACAGTAGGTACACACACACAGTAGGTACACACACACACAGTAGGTACACACACACACAGTAGGTACACACACACACAGTAGGTACACACACAGTAGATACACACACACAGTAGGTACACACACAGACACACACACACAGTAGGTACACACACACAGTAGGTACACACACACACAGTAGGTATATACACACACACAGTAGGTACACACACACACACAGTAGGTACACACACACACAGTAGGTACACACACACAGTAGGTACACACACACAGTAGGTACACACACACACACACAGTAGGTACACACACACACACACACAGTAGGTACACACACACACAGTAGGTATATACACACACACAGTAGGTACACACACACACACAGTAGGTACACACACACACATAGTAGGGACACACACAGTAGGTACACACACACACACAGTAGGTACACACACACACATAGTAGGGACACACACAGTAGGTACACACACACACAGTAGGTACACACACACACAGTAGGTACACACACACACAGTAGGTACACACACACACACAGTAGGTACACACACACACACACACAGTAGGTACACACACACACACACAGTAGGGACACACACACACAGTAGGTACAAACACACACACACAGTAGGGACACACACACAGTAGGTACACACACACACACACAGTAGGTACACACACAGACACACACACACACACACAGAGTAGGTACACACACACACACAGTAGGTACACACACATAGTAGGGACACATGCTTACCCGTGTGTGTACGCGTGTGTGCGTTTGTGTGCGTGTGTGCGTGTGTGTGCGTGCGTGTGTGCGTGCGTACACGTGTGTGTGTGTGCGTGTGTGTGTACAAGTGCGTGTGTGTGTGTGTGTGCGTACACGTGTGTGTGTGTACAAGTGTGTGTGTGTGCGTGTGTGTGTGTGTGCGTGTGTACCCGTGCATCGGCCCGGACTGCGAGTTGTTGGCGACGTCCATCATGTTGTCCAGCAAACCGCTCAGCCGCGGGTCCTGGGCACTGTTCTCGGCCGTGGAGAAGTGATAGTCCATGACCCTCCGCTCGATATCGTGAGGGATCCCTCCACCTCTGTCGGAGACCCTACACACAGTGTGGTAAGTCACGTGGTGTAGTGTGTGTATCTGAGACCCTACACACAGTGTGGTAGTCACGTGGTGTAGTGTGTGTGTCTGACACCCTACACAGTGTGGTAGTCACGTGGTAGTCACGTGGTGTAGTGTGTGTATCTGAGACCCTACACACACAGTGAGGGAGTCACGTGGTGTAGTGTGTGTATCTGAGACCCTACACACACAGTGTGGTAGTCACGTGGTGTAGTGTGTGTATCTGAGACCCTACAGTGTGGTAGTCACGTGGTGTAGTGTGTGTATCTGAGACCCTACACACACAGTGTGGTAGTCACGTGGTGTAGTGTGTGTATCTGAGACCCTACACACAGTGTGGTAGTCACGTGGTGTAGTGTATGTATCTGAGACCCTACACACAGTGTGGTAGTCACGTGGTGTAGTGTGTGTATCTGAGACCCTACACACAGTGTGGTAGTCACGTGGTGTAGTGTGTGTATCTGAGACCCTACACACAGTGTGGTAAGTCACGTGGTGTAGTGTGTGTATCTGAGACCCTACACACAGTGTGGTAGTCACGTGGTGTAGTGTGTGTATCTGAGACCCTACAGAGTGAGGGAGTCACGTGGTAGTCACGTGGTGTAGTGTGTGTATCTGAGACCCTACAGAGTGTGTGGTAGTCACGTGGTGTAGTGTGTGTATCTGAAACCCTACACAGAGTGTGGTAGTCACGTGGTGTAGTGTGTGTATCTGAGACCCTACACACAGTGTGGTAGTCACGTGGTGTAGTGTGTGTATCTGTGACCCTACACAGTGTGGTAGTCACGTGGTGTAGTGTGTGTATCTGTGACCCTACAGAGTGTGTGGTAGTCACGTGGTGTAGTGTGTGTATCTGTGACCCTACAGTGTGTGGTAGTCACGTGGTGTAGTGTGTGTATCTGAGACCCTACACAGAGTGGTAGTCACGTGGTGTAGTGTGTGTATCTGAGACCCTACAGAGTGTGATAGTCACGTGGTGTAGTGTGTGTATCTGAGAGCCTACACACAGTGTGGTAGTCACGTGGTGTAGTGTGTGTATCTGAGACCCTACACACAGTGTGGTAGTCACGTGGTGTAGTGTGTGTATCTGAGACCCTACACACAGTGTGGTAGTCACGTGGTGTAGTGTGTGTATCTGAGACCCTACAGAGTGTGTGGTAGTCACGTGGTGTAGTGTGTGTATCTGAGACCCTACAGAGTGTGGTAGTCACGTGGTGTAGTGTGTGTATCTGAGACCCTACAGAGTGTGGTAGTCACGTGGTGTAGTGTGTGTATCTGAGACCCTACAGAGTGTGTGGTAGTCACGTGGTGTAGTGTGTGTATCTGAGACCCTACACACAGTGTGGTAGTCACGTGGTGTAGTGTGTGTATCTGAGACCCTACACACAGTGTGGTAGTCACGTGGTGTAGTGTGTGTATCTGAGACCCTACAGAGTGTGGTAGTCACGTGGTGTAGTGTGTGTATCTGAGACCCTACACACAGTGTGGTAGTCACGTGGTGTAGTGTGTGTATCTGAGACCCTACAGAGTGTGTGGTAGTCACGTGGTGTAGTGTGTGTATCTGAGACCCTACAGAGTGTGTGGTAGTCACGTGGTGTAGTGTGTGTATCTGAGACCCTACAGAGTGTGGTAGTCACGTGGTGTAGTGTGTGTATCTGAAACCCTACACACAGTGTGTGGTAGTCACGTGGTGTAGTGTGTGTATCTGAGACCCTACACACACAGCGTGGTAGTCACGTGGTGTAGTGTGTGTATCTGACACCCTACACACAGTGTTGTAGTCACGTGGTGTAGTGTGTGTATCTGAGACCTTACACACAGTGTGGTAGTCACGTGGTAGTCACGTGGTGTAGTGTGTGTATCTGAGACCCTACACAGTGTGGTAGTCACGTGGTGTAGTGTGTGTATCTGAGACCCTACACACAGTGTGGTAGTCACGTGGTGTAGTGTGTGTATCTCAGACCCTACACACAGTGTGGTAGTCACGTGGTGTAGTGTGTGTATCTGTGACCCTACAGTGTGTGATAGTCACGTGGTGTAGTGTGTGTATCTGAGACCCTACAGAGTGTGGTAGTCACGTGGTAGTCACGTGGTGTAGTGTGTGTATCTGAGACCCTACAGCGTGGTAGTCACGTGGTGTAGTGTGTGTATCTGAGACCCTACACAGAGTGTGGTAGTCACGTGGTGTAGTGTGTGTATCTGAGACCCTACAGAGTGTGGTAGTCACGTGGTGTAGTGTGTGTATCTGAGACCCTACAGAGTGTGGTAGTCACGTGGTGTAGTGTGTGTATCTGAGACCCTACACACAGTGTGGTAGTCACGTGGTGTAGTGTGTGTATCTGAGACCCTACAGTGTGATAGTCACGTGGTGTAGTGTGTGTATCTGAGACCCTACACACAGTGTGATAGTCACGTGGTGTAGTGTGTGTGTCTGAGACCCTACACACAGAGTGGTAGTCACGTGGTGTAGTGTGTGTATCTGAGACCCTACACACAGTGTGCTAGTCACGTGGTGTAGTGTGTGTATCTGAGACCCTACAGAGTGTGGTAGTCACGTGGTGTAGTGTGTGTATCTGAGACCCTACACAGTGTGGTAGTCACGTGGTAGTCACGTGGTGTAGTGTATGTATCTGAGACCCTACAGAGTGTGGTAGTCACGTGGTGTAGTGTGTGTATCTGAGACCCTACAGAGTGTGGTAGTCACGTGGTAGTCACGTGGTATAGTGTGTGTGTCTGAGACCCTACACACAGTGTGGTAGTCACGTGGTGTAGTGTGTATCTGAGACCCTACACAGTGTGGTAGTCACGTGGTGTAGTGTGTGTATCTGAGACCCTACACACAGTGTGGTAAGTCACATGGTGTAGTGTGTGTATCTGAGACCCTACACACAGTGTGGTAGTCACGTGGTGTAGTGTGTGTATCTGAGACCCTACACAGTGTGGTAGTCACGTGGTAGTCACGTGGTGTAGTGTGTGTATCTGAGACCCTACAGTGTGGTAGTCACGTGGTGTAGTGTGTGTATCTGAGACCCTACACACAGTGTGGTAGTCACGTGGTGTAGTGTGTGTATCAGAGACCCTACAGTGTGTGATAGTCAAGTGGTGTAGTGTGTGTATCTGAGACCCTACACAGAGTGTGGTAGTCACGTGGTGTAGTGTGTGTATCTGAGACCCTACACACAGAGTGTGGTAGTCACGTGGTGTAGTGTGTGTATCTGAGACCCTACACACAGTGTGGTAGTCACGTGGTGTAGTGTGTGTATCTGAGACCCTACACACAGTGTGGTAGTCACGTGGTGTAGTGTGTGTATCTGAGACCCTACACACAGTGTGGTAGTCACGTGGTGTAGTGTGTGTATCTGAGACCCTACACACAGTGTGGTAGTCACGTGGTGTAGTGTGTGTATCTGAGACCCTACACACAGTGTGGTAGTCACGTGGTGTAGTGTGTGTATCTGAGACCCTACACACAGTGTGGTAGTCACGTGGTGTAGTGTGTGTATCTGAGACCCTACACACAGTGTGGTAGTCACGTGGTGTAGTGTGTGTATCTGAGACCCTACACACAGTGTGATAGTCACGTGGTGTAGTGTGTGTATCTGAGACCCTACACACAATGTGATAGTCACGTGGTGTAGTGTGTGTATCTGAGACCCTACACACAGTGTGGTAGTCACGTGGTGTAGTGTGTGTATCTGAGACCCTACACACAGTGTGGTAGTCACGTGGTGTAGTGTGTGTATCTGTGACCCTACACACAGTGTGGTAGTCACGTGGTGTAGTGTGTGTATCTGAGACCCTACAGAGTGTGGTAGTCACGTGGTGTAGTGTGTGTATCTGAGACCCTACACACAGTGTGGTAGTCACGTGGTGTAGTGTGTGTATCTGAGACCCGACACACAGTGTGGTAGTCACGTGGTGTAGTGTGTGTATCTGAGACCCTACACACAGTGTGGTAGTCACGTGGTGTAGTGTGTGTATCTGAGACCCTACACAGAGTGTGGTAGTCACGTGGTGTAGTGTGTGTATCTGAGACCCTACACAGTGTGATAGTCACGTGGTGTAGTGTGTGTATCTGAGACCCTACACACACAGTGTGGTAGCCACGTGGTGTAGTGTGTGTATCAGAGACCCTACACACAGTGTGGTAGTCACGTGGTGTAGTGTGTGTATCTGAGACCCTACAGAGTGTGGTAGTCACGTGGTGTAGTGTGTGTATCTGAGACCCTACACACAGTGTGGTAGTCACGTGGTGTAGTGTGTGTATCTGAGACCCTACACACAGTGTGATAGTCACGTGGTGTAGTGTGTGTATCTGAGACCCTACAGAGTGTGATAGTCACGTGGTGTAGTGTGTGTATCTGAGACCCTACACAGTGTGGTAGTCACGTGGTGTAGTGTGTGTATCCGAGACCCTACACACAGTGTGATAGTCACGTGGTGTAGTGTGTGTATCTGAGACCCTACAGAGTGTGGTAGTCACGTGGTGTAGTGTGTGTATCTGAGACCCTACACACAGAGTGGTAGTCACGTGGTGTAGTGTGTGTATCTGAGACCCTACACACAGAGTGGTAGTCACGTGGTGTAGTGTGTGTATCTGAGACCCTACACACAGTGTGTTAGTCACGTGGTGTAGTGTGTGTATCTGAGACCCTACACACAGAGTGTGGTAGTCACGTGGTGTAGTGTGTGTATCTGAGACCCTACACACAGTGTGTTAGTCACGTGGTGTAGTGTGTGTATCTGAGACCCTACACACAGTGTGGTAGTCACGTGGTGTAGTGTGTGTATCTGAGACCCTACACACAGTGTGGTAGTCACGTGGTGTAGTGTGTGTATCTGTGACCCTACACACACAGTGTGGTAGTCACGTGGTGTAGTGTGTGTATCTGAGACCCTACACACAGTGTGGTAGTCACGTGGTGTAGTGTGTGTATCTGAGACCCTACACACAGTGTGATAGTCACGTGGTGTAGTGTGTGTATCTGAGACCCTACACACAGTGTGGTAGTCACGTGGTGTAGTGTGTGTATCTGAGACCCTACACACAGTGTGATAGTCACGTGGTGTAGTGTGTGTATCTGAGACCCTACACAGTGTGGTAGTCACGTGGTAGTCACGTGGTATAGTGTGTGTATCTGAGACCCTACAGTGTGGTAGTCACGTGGTGTAGTGTGTGTATCTGAGACCCTACACAGTGTGGTAGTCACGTGGTGTAGTGTGTGTATCTGAGACCCTACACACAGTGTGGTAGTCACGTGGTGTAGTGTGTGTATCTGAGACCCTACACACACAGTGTGGTAGTCACGTGGTGTAGTGTGTGTATCTGAGACCCTACACACAGTGTGTGTTAGTCACGTGGTGTAGTGTGTGTATCTGAGACCCTACACACAGTGTGGTAGTCACGTGGTGTAGTGTGTGTATCTGAGACCCTACAGAGTGTGTGGTAGTCACGTGGTGTAGTGTGTGTATCTGAGACCCTACACACAGTGTGTGTTAGTCACGTGGTGTAGTGTGTGTATCTGAGACCCTATACACAGTGTGGTAGTCACGTGGTGTAGTGTGTGTATCTGAGACCCTACACACAGTGTGATAGTCACGTGGTGTAGTGTGTGTATCTGAGACCCTACACACAGTGTGGTAGTCACGTGGTGTAGTGTGTGTATCAGAGACCTTACAGTGTGGTAGTCACGTGGTGTAGTGTGTGTATCTGAGACCCTACACACAGTGTGGTAGTCACGTGGTGTAGTGTGTGTATCTGAGACCCTACACACAGTGTGGTAGTCACGTGGTGTAGTGTGTGTATCTGAGACCTACACAGTGTGTGATAGTCACGTGGTGTAGTGTGTGTATCTGAGACCCTACACACAGTGTGGTAGTCACGTGGTGTAGTGTGTGTATCTGAGACCCTACAGTGTGTGGTAGTCACGTGGTGTAGTGTGTGTATCTGAGACCCTACACAGAGTGGTAGTCACGTGGTGTAGTGTGTGTATCTGAGACCCTACACACAGTGTGATAGTCACGTGGTGTAGTGTGTGTATCTGAGACCCTACACACAGTGTGATAGTCACGTGGTGTAGTGTGTGTATCTGAGACCCTACACACAGTGTGGTAGTCACGTGGTGTAGTGTGTGTATCTGAGACCCTACACACAGTGTGGTAGTCACGTGGTGTAGTGTGTGTATCTGAGACCCTACACACAGTGTGGTAGTCACGTGGTGTAGTGTGTGTATCTGAGACCCTACACAGTGTGATAGTCACGTGGTGTAGTGTGTGTATCTGAGACCCTACACAGAGTGGTAGTCACGTGGTGTAGTGTGTGTATCTGAGACCCTACACAGAGTGGTAGTCACGTGGTGTAGTGTGTGTATCTGAGACCCTACAGAGTGTGGTAGTCACGTGGTGTAGTGTGTGTATCTGAGACCCTACACAGAGTGGTAGTCACGTGGTGTAGTGTGTGTATCTGAGACCCTACACAGAGTGTTAGTCACGTGGTGTAGTGTGTGTGTCTGAGACCCTACAGACAGTGTGGTAGTCACGTGGTGTAGTGTGTGTATCTGAGACCCTACAGAGTGTGGTAGTCACGTGGTGTAGTGTGTGTATCTGAGACCCTACACACAGTGTGGTAGTCACGTGGTGTAGTGTGTGTATCAGAGACCCTACACACAGTGTGATAGTCACGTGGTGTAGTGTGTGTATCTGAGACCCTACACACAGAGTGGTAGTCACGTGGTGTAGTGTGTGTATCTGTGACCCTACAGAGTGTGGTAGTCACGTGGTGTAGTGTGTGTATCTGAGACCCTACACACAGTGTGGTAGTCACGTGGTGTAGTGTGTGTATCTGAGACCCTACACAGAGTGTGGTAGTCACGTGGTGTAGTGTGTGTATCTGAGACCCTACACAGTGTGTGGTAGTCACGTGGTGTACTGTGTGTATCTGAGACCCTACACAGAGTGTGGTAGTCACGTGGTGTAGTGTGTGTATCTGAGACCCTACACACAGTGTGGTATTCACGTGGTGTAGTGTGTGTATCTGAGACCCTACACACACTGTGTGGTAGTCACGTGGTGTAGTGTGTGTATCTGAGACCCTACACACACAGTGTTGTAGTCACGTGGTATAGTGTGTGTATCTGAGACCCTACACACAGAGTGTGGTAGTCACGTGGTGTAGTGTGTGTATCTGAGACCCTACACACAGTGTGATAGTCACGTGGTGTAGTGTGTGTATCTGAGACCCTACACAGTGGTAGTCACGTGTATCTGAGACCCTACACACAGTGTGGTAGTCACGTGGTGTAGTGTGTGTATCTGAGACCCTACAGAGTGGTAGTCACGTGGTGTAGTGTGTGTATCTGAGACCCTACACACAGTGTGGTAGTCACGTGGTGTAGTGTGTGTATCTGAGACCCTACACAGAGTGTGGTAGTCACGTGGTGTAGTGTGTGTATCTGAGACCCTACAGAGTGGTAGTCACGTGGTGTAGTGTGTGTATCTGAGACCCTACACACAGTGTGGTAGTCACGTGGTGTAGTGTGTGTATCTGAGACCCTACACACAGTGTGGTAGTCACGTGGTGTAGTGTGTGTATCTGAGACCCTACACAGTGTGTGGTAGTCACGTAGTGTAGTGTGTGTATCTGAGACCCTACACAGAGTGTGGTAGTCACGTGGTGTAGTGTGTGTATCTGAGACCCTAAACACACAGTGTGGTAGTCACGTGGTGTAGTGTGTGTATCTGAGACCCTACACACAGTGTGGTAGTCACGTGGTGTAGTGTGTGTATCTGAGACCCTACACAGAGTGTGGTAGTCACGTGGTGTAGTGTGTGTATCTGAGACCCTACACAGTCTGTGGTAGTCACGTGGTGTAGTGTGTGTATCTGAGACCCTACACACAGTGTGTGGTAGTCACGTGGTGCAGTGTGTGTATCTGAGACCCTACACACAGTGTGTGTTAGTCACGTGGTGTAGTGTGTGTATCTGAGACCCTATACACAGTGTGGTAGTCACGTGGTGTAGTGTGTGTATCTGAGACCCTACACACAGTGTGATAGTCACGTGGTGTAGTGTGTGTATCTGAGACCCTACACACAGTGTGGTAGTCACGTGGTGTAGTGTGTGTATCAGAGACCTTACAGTGTGGTAGTCACGTGGTGTAGTGTGTGTATCTAAGACCCTACACACAGTGTGGTAGTCACGTGGTGTAGTGTGTGTATCTGAGACCCTACACACAGTGTGGTAGTCACGTGGTGTAGTGTGTGTATCTGAGACCTACACAGTGTGTGATAGTCACGTGGTGTAGTGTGTGTATCTGAGACCCTACACACAGTGTGGTAGTCACGTGGTGTAGTGTGTGTATCTGAGACCCTACAGTGTGTGGTAGTCACGTGGTGTAGTGTGTGTATATGAGACCCTACACAGAGTGGTAGTCACGTGGTGTAGTGTGTGTATCTGAGACCCTACACACAGTGTGATAGTCACGTGGTGTAGTGTGTGTATCTGAGACCCTACACACAGTGTGATAGTCACGTGGTGTAGTGTGTGTATCTGAGACCCTACACACAGTGCGGTAGTCACGTGGTGTAGTGTGTGTATCTGAGACCCTACACACAGTGTGGTAGTCACGTGGTGTAGTGTGTGTATCTGAGACCCTACACACAGTGTGGTAGTCACGTGGTGTAGTGTGTGTATCTGAGACCCTACACAGTGTGATAGTCACGTGGTGTAGTGTGTGTATCTGAGACCCTACACAGAGTGGTAGTCACGTGGTGTAGTGTGTGTATCTGAGACCCTACACAGAGTGGTAGTCACGTGGTGTAGTGTGTGTATCTGAGACCCTACAGAGTGTGGTAGTCACGTGGTGTAGTGTGTGTATCTGAGACCCTACACAGAGTGGTAGTCACGTGGTGTAGTGTGTGTATCTGAGACCCTACACAGAGTGTTAGTCACGTGGTGTAGTGTGTGTGTCTGAGACCCTACAGACAGTGTGGTAGTCACGTGGTGTAGTGTGTGTATCTGAGACCCTACAGAGTGTGGTAGTCACGTGGTGTAGTGTGTGTATCTGAGACCCTACACACAGTGTGGTAGTCACGTGGTGTAGTGTGTGTATCAGAGACCCTACACACAGTGTGATAGTCACGTGGTGTAGTGTGTGTATCTGAGACCCTACACACAGAGTGGTAGTCACGTGGTGTAGTGTGTGTATCTGTGACCCTACAGAGTGTGGTAGTCACGTGGTGTAGTGTGTGTATCTGAGACCCTACACACAGTGTGGTAGTCACGTGGTGTAGTGTGTGTATCTGAGACCCTACACAGAGTGTGGTAGTCACGTGGTGTAGTGTGTGTATCTGAGACCCTACACAGTGTGTGGTAGTCACGTGGTGTACTGTGTGTATCTGAGACCCTACACAGAGTGTGGTAGTCACGTGGTGTAGTGTGTGTATCTGAGACCCTACACAGTGTGGTATTCACGTGGTGTAGTGTGTGTATCTGAGACCCTACACACACTGTGTGGTAGTCACGTGGTGTAGTGTGTGTATCTGAGACCCTACACACACAGTGTGGTAGTCACGTGGTGTAGTGTGTGTATCTGAGACCCTACACACAGAGTGTGGTAGTCACGTGGTGTAGTGTGTGTATCTGAGACCCTACACACAGTGTGATAGTCACGTGGTGTAGTGTGTGTATCTGAGACCCTACACAGTGGTAGTCACGTGTATCTGAGACCCTACACACAGTGTGGTAGTCACGTGGTGTAGTGTGTGTATCTGAGACCCTACAGAGTGGTAGTCACGTGGTGTAGTGTGTGTATCTGAGACCCTACACACAGTGTGGTAGTCACGTGGTGTAGTGTGTGTATCTGAGACCCTACACAGAGTGTGGTAGTCACGTGGTGTAGTGTGTGTATCTGAGACCCTACAGAGTGGTAGTCACGTGGTGTAGTGTGTGTATCTGAGACCCTACACAGAGTGTGGTAGTCACGTGGTGTAGTGTGTGTATCTGAGACCCTACACACAGTGTGGTAGTCACGTGGTGTAGTGTGTGTATCTGAGACCCTACACAGTGTGTGGTAGTCACGTGGTGTAGTGTGTGTATCTGAGACCCTACACAGAGTGTGGTAGTCACGTGGTGTAGTGTGTGTATCTGAGACCCTACACACACAGTGTGGTAGTCACGTGGTGTAGTGTGTGTATCTGAGACCCTACACAGTGTGATAGTCACGTGGTGTAGTGTGTATATCTGAGACCCTACACACAGTGTGGTAGTCACGTGGTGTAGTGTGTGTATCTGACACCCTACACACAGTGTGGTAGTCACGTGGTGTAGTGTGTGTATCTGAGACCCTACACAAAGTGTGGTAGTCACGTGGTGTAGTGTGTGTATCTGAGACCCTACAGAGTGTGGTAGTCACGTGGTGTAGTGTGTGTATCTGAGACCCTACACACAGTGTGGTAGTCACGTGGTGTAGTGTGTGTATCTGAGACCCTACACACAGTGTGGTAGTCACGTGGTGTAGTGTGTGTATCTGAGACCCTACAGAGTGTGGTAGTCACGTGGTGTAGTGTGTGTATCTGTGACCCTACACACACAGTGTGGTAGTCACGTGGTGTAGTGTGTGTATCTGAGACCCTACACACAGTGTGGTAGTCACGTGGTGTAGTGTGTGTATCTGTGACCCTACACAGAGTGGTAGTCACGTGGTGTAGTGTGTGTATCTGAGACCCTACACAGAGTGGTAGTCACGTGGTGTAGTGTGTGTATCTGAGACCCTACACAGAGTGGTAGTCACGTGGTGTAGTGTGTGTATCTGAGACCCTACACACAGTGTGGTAGTCACGTGGTGTAGTGTGTGTATCTGAGACCCTACACACAGTGTGGTAGTCACGTGGTGTAGTGTGTGTATCTGAGACCCTACAGAGTGTGGTAGTCACGTGGTGTAGTGTGTGTATCTGAGACCCTACACACAGAGTGTGGTAGTCACGTGGTGTAGTGTGTGTATCTGAGACCCTACACAGAGTGTGGTAGTCACGTGGTGTAGTGTGTGTATCTGAGACCCTACACACAGTGTGGTAGTCACGTGGTAGTCACGTGGTGTAGTGTGTGTATCTGAGACCCTACAGAGTGTGATAGTCACGTGGTGTAGTGTGTGTATCTGTGACCCTACACAAAGTGTGGTAGTCACGTGGTGTAGTGTGTGTATCTGTGACCCTACACACAGTGTGGTAGTCACGTGGTGTAGTGTGTGTATCTGAGACCCTACACACACAGTGTGATAGTCACGTGGTGTAGTGTGTGTATCTGAGACCCTACACACAGTGTGGTAGTCACGTGGTGTAGTGTGTGTATCTGAGACCCTACACACAGTGTGGTAGTCACGTGGTGTAGTGTGTGTATCTGAGACCCTACACAGTGTGATAGTCACGTGGTGTAGTGTGTGTATCTGAGACCCTACACACAGTGTGATAGTCACGTGGTGTAGTGTGTGTATCTGTGACCCTACAGAGTGTGGTAGTCACGTGGTGTAGTGTGTGTATCTGAGACCCTACACAGTGTGTGATAGTCACGTGGTGTAGTGTGTGTATCTGAGACCCTACACACAGTGTGATAGTCACGTGGTGTAGTGTGTGTATCTGAGACCCTACACACAGTGTGATAGTCACGTGGTGTAGTGTGTGTATCTGAGACCCTACACACAGTGTGATAGTCACGTGGTGTAGTGTGTGTATCTGAGACCCTACAGAGTGTGTGGTAGTCACGTGGTGTAGTGTGTGTATCTGAGACCTTACACACAGTGTGGTAGTCACGTGGTGTAGTGTGTGTATCTGAGACCCTACAGAGTGTGGTAGTCACGTGGTAGTCACGTGGTGTAGTGTGTGTATCTGAGACCCTACAGAGTGTGGTAGTCACGTGGTGTAGTGTGTGTATCTGAGACCCTACAGAGTGTGGTAGTCACGTGGTGTAGTGTGTGTATCTGAGACCCTACACACAGTGTGGTAGTCACGTGGTGTAGTGTGTGTATCTGAGACCCTACACAGTGTGTGGTAGTCACGTGGTGTAGTGTGTGTATCTGAGACCCTACAGAGTGTGTGGTAGTCACGTGGTGTAGTGTGTGTATCTGAGACCCTACACAGTGTGATAGTCACGTGGTGTAGTGTGTATATCTGAGACCCTACACACAGTGTGGTAGTCACGTGGTGTAGTGTGTGTATCTGAGACCCTACACAGTGTGTGGTAGTCACGTGGTGTAGTGTGTGTATCTGAGACCCTACACACAGTGTGATAGTCACGTGGTGTAGTGTGTGTATCTGAGACCCTACACACAGTGTGATAGTCACGTGGTGTAGTGTGTGTATCTGAGACCCTACACACAGTGTGATAGTCACGTGGTGTAGTGTGTGTATCTGAGACCCTACAGAGTGTGTGGTAGTCACGTGGTGTAGTGTGTGTATCTGAGACCTTACACACAGTGTGGTAGTCACGTGGTGTAGTGTGTGTATCTGAGACCCTACAGAGTGTGGTAGTCACGTGGTAGTCACGTGGTGTAGTGTGTGTATCTGAGACCCTACAGAGTGTGGTAGTCACGTGGTGTAGTGTGTGTATCTGAGACCCTACAGAGTGTGGTAGTCACGTGGTGTAGTGTGTGTATCTGAGACCCTACACACAGTGTGGTAGTCACGTGGTGTAGTGTGTGTATCTGAGACCCTACAGAGTGTGTGGTAGTCACGTGGTGTAGTGTGTGTATCTGAGACCCTACAGAGTGTGGTAGTCACGTGGTGTAGTGTGTGTATCTGAGACCCTACAGAGTGTGTGGTAGTCACGTGGTGTAGTGTGTGTATCTGAGACCCTACACACAGTGAAGTAGTCACGTGGTGTAGTGTGTGTATCTGAGACCCTACACAGAGTGTGGTAGTCACGTGGTGTAGTGTGTGTATCTGAGACCCTACACAGAGTGTGGTAGTCACGTGGTGTAGTGTGTGTATCTGAGACCCTACAGAGTGTGGTAGTCACGTGGTGTAGTGTGTGTATCTGAGACCCTACACACAGTGTGGTAGTCACGTGGTGTAGTGTGTGTATCTGAGACCCTACAGAGTGTGTGGTAGTCACGTGGTGTAGTGTGTATATCTGAGACCCTACACACAGTGTGGTAGTCACGTGGTGTAGTGTGTGTATCTGAGACCCTACACACAGTGTGGTAGTCACGTGGTGTAGTGTGTGTATCTGAGACCCTACACAGAGTGTGGTAGTCACGTGGTGTAGTGTGTGTATCTGAGACCCTACAGAGTGTGATAGTCACGTGGTGTAGTGTGTGTATCTGAGACCCTACACACAGTGTGGTAGTCACGTGGTGTAGTGTGTGTATCTGAGACCCTACACACAGTGTGGTAGTCACGTGGTGTAGTGTGTGTATCTGAGACCCTACACACAGTGTGGTAGTCACGTGGTGTATTGTGTGTATCTGAGACCCTACACACAGTGTGGTAGTCACGTGGTGTAGTGTGTGTATCTGAGACCCTACACACAGTGTGGTAGTCACGTGGTGTAGTGTGTGTATCTGAAACCCTACACACAGTGTGGTAGTCACGTGGTGTAGTGTGTGTATCTGAGACCCTACACACAGTGTGGTAGTCACGTGGTGTAGTGTGTGTATCTGAGACCCTGCACAGTGTGGTAGTCACGTGGTGTAGTGTGTGTATCTGAGACCCTACAGAGTGTGGTAGTCACGTGGTAGTCACGTGGTGTACCGGATGATGAAGTCTCTGGGGTTGTTGGCGATGGTGACCACAACGTCCGGCACGTTGTAGGGAGAGTCCAGGTGGGACTCCATCGTGGCCCTGGAGACACGGACAAGGACAGAGAGACACGGACACAGAGAGACACGGACACAGAGAGACACGGACACAGAGAGACACGGACACAGAGAGACACAGATACAGAGAGAGACACGTCAGGATGTAGTCAAGTGAGATGGCCCCGGAGGGGAATCTCACTCAGTCACTCAGTCACTCACTCACTCACTCACCCACCCACTCACTCACCCACCCACCCACCCAATCACTAACTCACTCACTCACCCACTCACCCACCCACTCACTCACCCACCCACCCACCCACTCACTCACCCACCCACCCACCCACTCACCCACCCACCCACCCAATCACTAACTCACTCACTCACCCACTCACCCACCCACCCACTCACCCACCCACTCACTCACCCACCCACCCACCCACTCACCCACCCACTCACTCACCCACTCACTCACTCACTCACCCACCCACCCACCCACTCACCCACTCACCCACTCACCCACCCACTCACTCCCCCACTCACTCACCCACTCACCCACCCACTCACCCACCCACCCACCCACTCACCCACTCACCCACCCACTCACTCACCCACCCACTCACCCACCCACCCACGCACTCACCCACCCACCCACCCACCCCACCCACCCACCGCATGGCGTTCTTGAGCAGCTCCGGCAGGATGTAGTCTAGCGGCGTGGCCAGGTAGGGGAACCTCACTGCCACGTGACCGTTGACGCGCACCAGAGGAGCGGCACCGTATTTGTGCTCGCACACCCGGCGGGAGAAGTCGACCCAACGCTCCACAGAGCGGCGTGGGGAGAGCTGGGTGCAGATGATGCCCACAAAGTGGGGCTGTCGTGGGGGAGATACAGGGGGTGAGTGAGTGGTGAGTGAGTGGGTGGATGGGTGGGTGAGTGGGTGGTGAGTGAGTGGTGAGTGAGAGTGGGGAGAGCTGGGTGCAGATGATGCCCACAAAGTGGGGCTGTCGTGGGGGAGATACAGGGGGGTGAGTGGGTGAGTGGGTGAGTGGGTGGGTGGGTGAGTGGGTGGGTGAGTGGGTGAGTGGGTGGGTGAGTGGGTGAGTGGGTGGGTGGGTGAGTGGGTGAGTGAGTGAGTGGGTGAGTGGGTGAGTGGGTGAGTGGGTGGGTGGGAGGGTGGGTGGGTGGGTGAGTGGGTGAGTGAGTGGTGAGTGAGTGAGTGAGTGGGTGGGTGAGTGAGTGAGTGGGTGGGTGGGTGAGTGAGTGAGTGAGTGGGTGGGTGGGTGAGTGGGTGGGTGGGTGAGTGGGTGGGTGGGTGGGTGAGTGGGTGAGTGGGTGGGTGAGTGGGTGAGTGAGTGGGTGAGTGGGTGAGTGGGTGGTTGAGTGGGTGAGTGAGTGGTGAGTGAGTGGTGAGTGAGAGTGGGGAGAGCTGGGTGCAGATGATGCCCACAAAGTGGGGCTGTCGTGGGGGAGATACAGGGGGGTGAGTGGGTGAGTGGGTGAGTGGGTGGGTGGGTGAGTGGGTGGGTGAGTGGGTGAGTGGGTGGGTGAGTGGGTGAGTGGGTGGGTGGGTGAGTGGGTGAGTGAGTGAGTGGGTGAGTGGGTGAGTGGGTGAGTGGGTGAGTGGGTGGGTGGGAGGGTGGGTGGGTGGGTGAGTGGGTGAGTGAGTGGGTGGGTGAGTGAGTGAGTGGGTGGGTGGGTGAGTGAGTGAGTGAGTGGGTGGGTGGGTGAGTGGGTGGGTGGGTGAGTGGGTGGGTGGGTGGGTGAGTGGGTGAGTGGGTGGGTGAGTGGGTGAGTGAGTGGGTGAGTGGGTGAGTGGGTGGTTGAGTGGGTGAGTGGGTGAGTGAGTGGTGAGTGAGTGGTGAGTGAGTGGTGAGTGAGAGTGGGGAGAGCTGGGTGCAGATGATGCCCACAAAGTGGGGCTGTCGTGGGGGAGAAACAGGGGGGTGAGTGAGTGGTGAGTGGGTGAGTGGGTGGGTGAGTGGGTGAGTGGGTGAGTGAGTGAGTGGGTGGGTGGGTGGGTGAGTGAGTGGTGGGTGAGTGGGTGAGTGGGTGAGTGGGTGAGTGGGTGGGTGAGTGGGTGAGTGGGTGGGTTGGTGGGTGGGTGAGTGGGTGAGTGAGTGAGTGGGTGAATGGGTGAGTGGTTGGGTGGGTGAGTGAGTGGTGAGTGAGTGGTGAGTGAGTGGGTGGGTGAGTGGTGAGTGAGTGAGTGAGTGGTGAGTGGGTGGTGAGTGGTGAGTGAGTGGGTGGGTGAGTGGTGAGTGAGTGAGTGAGTGGTGAGTGGGTGGTGAGTGAGTGAGTGAGTGGTGAGTGGGTGGTGAGTGAGTGAGTGAGTGGTGAGTGAGTGAGTGAGTGGTGAGTGAGTGAGTGGTGAGTGAGTGAGTGGGTGAGTGAGTGGTGAGTGAGTGGTGAGTGGGTGAGTGGGTGGGTGGGTGAGTGGGTGGGTGAGTGGGTGGGTGGGTGAGTGGGTGAGTGAGTGGGTGAGTGAGTGGTGAGTGGGTGGTGAGTGAGAGTGGGGAGAGCTGGGTGCAGATGATGCCCACAAAGTGGGACTGTCGTGGGGGAGATACAGGGGGGTGAGTGAGTGGTGAGTGGGTGAGTGAGTGGTGAGTGGGTGAGTGGGTGGGTGAGTGAGTGGGTGAGTGAGTGGTGAGTGAGTGGTAAGTGGGTGAGTGGGTGAGTGGGTGAGTGAGTGGTAAGTGGGTGAGTGGGTGAGTGGGTGAGTGAGTGGTGAGTGAGTGGTGAGTGAGAGTGGGGAGAGCTGGGTGCAGATGATGCCCACAAAGTGGGGCTGTCGTGGGGGAGATACAGGGGGGTGAGTGAGTGGTGAGTGGGTGAGTGAGTGGGTGAGGGGGTGAGTGAGTGAGTGAGTGGGTGAGTGGGTGAGTGGGTGAGTGAGTGAGTGGGTGAGTGAGTTAGTGATTGGGTGGGTGGGTGGGTGAGTGAGTGGGTGAGTGAGTGAGTGGGTGGGTGGGTGAGTGGGTGAGTGAGTGGGTGAGTGGGTGAGTGGGTGAGTGAGTGAGTGGTTGGGTGGGTGAGTGAGTGAGTGGGTGAGTGGGTGAGTGGTTGGGTGGGTGAGTGAGTGAGTGGGTGGGTGAGTGAGTGAGTGGGTGAGTGAGTGGGTGAGTGGGTGAGTGGGTGGGTGAGTGGGTGAGTGGGTAAGTGGGTGGGTGGGTGGGTGGGTGAGTGAGTGGGTGAGTGGGTGAGTGGGTGGGTGAGTGGGTGGGTGGGTGAGTGGGTGGGTGAGTTAGTGGTGAGTGGGTGAGTGGGTGAGTGGTTGGGTGGGTGAGTGAGTGAGTGGGTGGGTGAGTGAGTGAGTGAGTGGGTGAGTGGGTGGGTGAGTGGGTGGTGGGTGAGTGGGTGAGTGAGTGAGTGGTGAGTGAGTGGGTGGGTGAGTGAGTGAGTGGGTGGATGGGTGGGTGGGTGAGTGGGTGGGTGGGTGAGTGAGTGAGTGTGTGGGTGGGTGAGTGGGTGGGTGGGTGAGTGAGTGGGTGAGTGGTGAGTGTGAGTGGGTGAGTGGGTGGGTGGGTGAGTGGGTGGGTGGGTGAGTGAGTGGGTGGGTGAGTGGGTGAGTGGGTGAGTGGGTGGGTGGGTGGGTGAGTGCGTGGGTGGGTGAGTGAGTGGGTGGGTGAGTGGGTGAGTGGGTGAGTGGGTGGGTGGGTGAGTGGGTGGGTGAGTGGGTGGGTGGGTGGGTGAGTGGGTGGGTGAGTGGGTGGGTGGGTGGGTGAGTGGGTGAGTGAGTGGTGGGTGGGTGGGTGAGTGGGTGGGTGGTGAGTGGTGAGTGAGTGAGTGGGTGAGTGGATGAGTGAGTGAGTGGATGAGTGAGTGGTGAGTGAGTGAGTGGTGAGTGAGTGAGTGGTGAGTGAGAGTGGTGAGTGTGAGTGGTGAGTGTGAGTGGTGAGTGAGTGGTAAGTGTGTGGTGAGTGCGTGGTAAGTGTGTGTGGTGAGTGAGAGTGGTGAGTGAGTGTGGTGAGTGAGTGGTGAGTGAGTGGTGAGTGTGAGTGGTGAGTGTGAGTGGTGAGTGAGTGAGTGGTGAGTGAGTGAGTGGTGAGTGTGAGTGAGTGAGAGTGGTGAGTGAGTGGTGAGTGAGTGAGTGTATAGTGAGTAGTGAGTGATGAGTGAGTGTGTAGTGAGTGGTGAGTGAGTGAGTGGTGAGTGAGTAGTGAGTGTGTAGTGAGTGGTGAGTGAGTGGTGAGTGAGTGGTGAGTGAGTGGTGAGTGGTTGGCGAGTGAGTGGTGAGTGGTTGGTGAGTGTGTGTGGTGGGTGAGTGAGTGGTGAGTGAGTGGGTGGTGAGAGTGGTGAGTGAGTGGTCAGTGAGAGTGGTGAGTGGTTGGTGAGTGAGTGAGTGAGTGGGTGAGTGAGTGGGTGGGTGGGTGAGTGGTTGGTGAGTGAGTGGTGAGTGAGTGGTGAGGAGTGGTGAGCACCTTGTCCTCGTGCAGGGCAATGTGGTGAGCAGCCAGCATACGCATGCCGAGTCTGGAGGTGAGCGTCTTGTCTAGAAACGTCCTCACCAGAGCCTCGTCCTGGGAATGGCACCACCGCTACTCACCACCACGCTCACCACCACCACCACGCTCACCACCACCACCACCACCACGGTCACCACCACCACGCTCACCACCACCACGCTCACGACCACCACTCACCACCACGCTCACCACCACCACCACGCTCACCACCACCACAGTCACCACCACCACGCTCACCACCACCACCACCACGCTCACCACCACCACGCTCACCACCACGGTCACCACCACCACGCTCACCACCACGATCACCACCACCACGCTCACCACCACCACGCTCACCACCACCACCACCACCACTCACCACCACCACCACTCACCACCACCACCACCACGCTCACCACCACCACCCTCACTGCCGTGCGATCGGTCCACGTTCCATCGGCGTTGCGCGCAACTGGTTGCGTGCAACCGGTTGCGTGTGAGTGGTTGCGAGCGACTCACGCGGATGTGCTTGCGGCACTCGCGGAAGCCCTCGGCGAGCTGCGTCACGACGTCCTTGTGGTCGTCCAGCAGCTGCTTCAAGATGCGGCAGAATCGGAGCTCCTCGTCAACACCCACAATCTGTACCCTCACACACACACACATAGACACACACACACATAGACACACACACACACATAGACATAAACACGACGTCCTTGTGGTCGTCCAGGAGCTGCTTCAAGATGCGGCAGAAGCGGAGCTCCTCATCAACACCCACAATCTGTACCCTCACACACACATAGACACACACACACATAGACACACACACACATAGACACACACACACATAGATATAAACACGACGTCCTTGTGGTCGTCCAGGAGCTGCTTCAAGATGCGGCAGAATCGGAGCTCCTCGTCAACACCCACAATCTGTACCCTCACACACACACAGACACACACACACACACATAGACACACACACACACACATAGACACACACACACATAGACACACACACACACATAGACATGAACACGACGTCCTTGTGGTCGTCCAGCAGCTGCTTCAAGATGCGGCAGAATCGGAGCTCCTCGTCAACACCCACAATCTGTACCCTCACACACACACAGACACACACACACACACATAGACACACACACACACACATAGACACACACATAGACACACACACACACATAGACATAAACACGACGTCCTTGTGGTCGTCCAGGAGCTGCTTCAAGATGCGGCAGAAGCGGAGCTCCTCGTCAACACCCACAATCTGTACCATCACACACACACACACACATAGACACACACACACACATAGACACACACACAGACACACACACAGATACACACACACAGACACACACACACACACATAGACACACACACATAGACACACACACACATAGACACACATAGACACACACACACACATAGACACACACACACATAGACACACACACACACATAGACATAAACACGACGTCCTTGTGGTCGTCCAGCAGCTGCTTCAAGATGCGGCAGAATCGGAGCTCCTCGTCAACACCCACAATCTAGAACCTCACACACACATAGACACACACACACACATAGACACATAGACACACACACACATAGACACACACACACACATAGACACACACACACACATAGACACACACACATAGACACACACATAGACATAAACACGACGTCCTTGTGGTCGTCCAGCAGCTGCTTCAAGATGCGGCAGAAGCGGAGCTCCTCATCAACACCCACAATCTGTACCATCACACACACACATAGACACACACACATAGACACACACATAGACATAAACACGACGTCCTTGTGGTCGTCCAGCAGCTGCTTCAAGATGCGGCAGAAGCGGAGCTCCTCATCAACACCCACAATCTGTACCATCACACACACATAGACACACACACACATAGACACACACACACATAGACATAAACACGACGTCCTTGTGGTCGTCCAGCAGCTGCTTCAAGATGCGGCAGAAGCGGAGCTCCTCATCAACACCCACAATCTGTACCATCACACACACATAGACACACACACACATAGACACACACACACACATAGACATAAACACGACGTCCTTGTGGTCGTCCAGCAGCTGCTTCAAGATGCGGCAGAATCGGAGCTCCTCGTCAACACCCACAATCTGTACCCTCACACACACAGACACATAGACACACACACACATAGACACACACACACACATAGACACACACACACACATAGACACACACACATAGACACACACATAGACATAAACACGACGTCCTTGTGGTCGTCCAGCAGCTGCTTCAAGATGCGGCAGAAGCGGAGCTCCTCATCAACACCCACAATCTGTACCATCACACACACACATAGACACACACACACACATAGACACACACATAGACACACACACACATAGACACACACACACATAGACACACACACACACATAGACACACACACATAGACATAAACACGACGTCCTTGTGGTCGTCCAGGAGCTGCTTCAAGATGCGGCAGAAGCGGAGCTCCTCATCAACACCCACAATCTGTACCCTCACACACACACACATAGACACACACACACATAGACACACACACACATAGACACACACACACATAGACACACACACACACATAGACATAAACACGACGTCCTTGTGGTCGTCCAGCAGCTGCTTCAAGATGCGGCAGAAGCGGAGCTCCTCGTCAACACCCACAATCTGTACCATCACACACACAGACACATAGACACACACACACACATAGACACACACACACAGACACACACACATAGACACACAACAACAACCGCCATTCGCCACTAAGTGGCGGTGACGTCACCACGACGCTTGTGCCAGGCTATGTGCACCGTGAGGCCACGTGAAGTGTCGAACGCCCGCTGGCAGGAGGTCACGGGGCAGACCCAGGTGCCACGGGTCGACTGACTGAGATGACTGGCTGATGCACCACTTGTGCCCCCTACTGTGCCAACCTGCTGTGCTTTAGCCACCCGGCGCTCCGCTCGTTGTTCTGAGCGTCGCTCCTCCGCCCTCCGTTGTTGTTGGAGGGCGACTGCCTCCAACTGCTCAGTAGCATCCTTCACGAGCCTCCTCCACAGAGGCCGATCTTGACACCGCTGGTACCAGTCATCGGCAAATCCACTCAGCTCCACGTCCTCCTGTACCACATCACTCCATCTCTTCTCTAGCCCGTGCCGCGCCCGCTTAGCCCCCTCAATCCGGCCAAACAAAAGCTGTTTCGGCATGCGGTGGCTGGGCATGCGGGCTACATGACCCAGCCATCGCAGCCTTGCCCGCCGGAGGAGCTCACTGATGGAACCCTGCCCAGATCTTTCAAGGATTTGTGAGCTCCTCACACAATCCATCCTGGTTAAACCCAGGATGGATCGTAGGCAGGCCAGCCTAAATGTTTCTAACCGGCGAAGATGTTCCATTAGGGGGGTCCACGTTTCGCAAGCGTAGAGAAGGGAGGGAATGACCGTGGCCGAGAAGACCTGAAGCTTAGTGGGGAGCGACAGACCAGGTAGCTTCCACACAGCGTTACGCAACCGATGAAAAGATATTGCCGCTCGACTGATTCGGAGTGAGACCTCTGCTGTTAAACTGGAGCCAGTCATAAGCACACTGCCCAGGTATGGGAAACTCTCCACTCTCTCCACAACTGCCCCATCACTGATTGGGAGTTGTGGGGGTGGAGTGTCCGATGGTACAAAATACCCAGGCAGGTGCTTAGTTTTGGTGGGGCTGATGGTAAGGCCCCACCTCTTAGTGGCACGCTCCAGTCTCAGCAGCAGCGTCTCCAACTCCTCCTCTGACTGAGCAGCTATTACCAAATCATCAGCATACATAACGTGGTTGTGCAATAGGGAGCCAACTCTTGACCGCACCTGGGCATCGATCAGCCTCCCATTATATCTGTACCATATGGAGATTCCCCCGGTACAGCTATTGAAGGCTTCACGAACTATGTGGTCAAAATAGATGTTAAATAATGTGGGAACCAGAGGACATCCCTGTCGCACCCCAAGGTGTACAGGGAATGGCTCTGACTCCCGGCCACGTAGTTTTATCCGGGCCCGCTCACCATCATGAAGGTCCTTAATGATCGTGAGCAGAGGGTCAGGTACTCCAAAAGCACAAAGAACAACCCAGAGCCCAGGCCTACTGATGTTATCATAGGCCTTGACCAGGTCAATAAAGCAGATATGTAGGTCTTGCTGGAATTCCCTACACCTCTGCTGTAGCAGACAGACAGAAAATATGGCATCTGTGCAGGACCGCCCTTTCCTGAAACCGCATTGGGGCTCCGCAAGCCTCTCCTCAGCGTGCCTGGCAAGGCGATGTTAAATAATCCTTGCCAGGACCTTTCCCAGCACACTGAGGAGTGAGATGCCCCTGTAGTTGTTACAGTCTGTGCGGTCCCTCTTCTTAAAGAGGGGGACCACCAGGGCATCCTTCCAATCCTGCGGAACCCGTCCAGTGGTCCAGACTGTTGTTATGATGTCATATAGGGCAGTCTGTGCACAAACGCCACCCTCCCTCAGCATTTCGCTTGGGAGATCATCTCTGCCCGGTGCCTTTCCTGGTCTCAGACTCCGGATCGCCTTCAGTACTTCCTAAACAGATGGCACCTCAGCCAGCCACTCACAGGGGGTGACTTCTTCCAATATTTGAGGCACCGCAGCCTCAGCAGGGTCATCCTCACTTTGTGCCACGATGTTTTCCTGGCTGAGGGATTTTCCCTCCCCCAGGACCTCACAGAAATGCTCAGCAAATCTGCAAACCTGTTCCTGGGGGTCGGAGATTGGATCACCGTTTTTTCCCCTAATGATGGTAATAGGTGTGGCGCTGCAGGTTACTTTTTTGATGGCGTTAAATAGAGATTTGTGATCACGGGCCACTGAGGCAGACTCCATCTCCTCAGCAACACGCGACCACCACCCATCCTTGCAGCGCCTCACGGCTCTCCGAACCTCCGAGCGAAGGCTGCGGTAAGCCTCCTCATTCTCTGACGTGGGATTCTGTAGCCGATGACAGTGGGCCTGTCGCTTTTTCTCAACCATCCTGAACACCTCCTCTGTCAGCCAGGGTCTCTGGGGAGGTCTGGACCGCGTACCCAAAGCAGCCATTGCAGCTGCATGAGTCACAGTCCTAAACCTCGCCCATTTACCCTCAACATCAGGAGGAGTCGGGGACGATGCCAATCCCAGCCGCAAGCGATGATGAAATTCTCGCTTGCAACTTTCATCAGCTGAGACCAGGCCACTTTAGGTCGGAATGGGGTCCTGGTTGTACACCCACCACCGGAGTGGAAGAATGGCAGGCGCATCTTACAGATGACTAGTCGATGGTCAGAGGGCAGATCAGCTCCACGGTAGGTCCTGGTGTCAAGGACATGGGCTCGCATCCGCTGGTCCGTCACTATGTAGTCTAACATGTTCTTACTTGGACCCGGCATGCATCCATGATGTTATGTGGATGCGCCGATGCCGGAACAGCGTGTTGGTAATTACAAGCCCATGGGCTGCACAAAAATCTAGCAGCCTCCTGTTATTGAGCTGATCTGACCCATGCCCTCCAATCACTCCAGACCAGGTGCCAGCATCATGACCAACTCGGGCATTGAAGTCACCCAACAAGATGACTCTACCCCGAGGGGCCACTTTAGCCAGCACCTGTGACAGGAGGTCATAGAAGGCATCTGACTCATCGGCTTTGCCTGCATCCCTCCACGGATGTTCGTCTTCGATGGGGGCATAAGTAACCACGACCACCACTCCTCGCCTCCGGTTGATGGGAAGGCGAGCCCAAAGTAGCCTGGGGCTTAAAGCTTCCCACACCTCACCGCCACGCTCCCACGCACCCTCATTCTTTTGTTCAAAAGAAGAGCCACACCCTGTTGTTTGGCAGTCTGCTGCCCCGAGTAGAGTACTGTCCACCCCTCGTGGTGGCAGGAGCCAGAACCGGTCCACCGGACCTCCTGAATGCCACAGAGATCCAGGCGGTACCGGTCCAGCTCCCGACAGAGGAGTGGCAGCCTCTCCTCCGCAGTGAGCGTTCGAACATTCCACGTGGCCACACATAGTGGCTTTTCGTTGTTTCTGGAGGAGCCCCGAGGGTAGAGATTCAATCTCCTGGCTCCGCCAATTGGGGTTTGGCCAGGAGACGTCATAGACGCCTGTCCCCCCAGGGTCTCCGGCACAAGCTTATTAGTTATATATTTAAGTCGTGGTTTAGTGGTAAATTTTTGAAGGTGGAGGGGTTACCAGCCCCTCGCACTCGTCCAGAGCCCCCGTTTAGCCACTGTGGTGGTCACAGACGCCATGAGGGGAGAGGCCAATCGGAATTGGCCCTCCCCCCACAGCACTGTCCACGACAGAGTTGCCCGTCCGGCACCACAGACACACACACATAGACACACACACACACACGTATACACACACAAAGACCCAAATACATAGACTCTCACAGACACATACACACACACATACACACAGACACACATACACAGACACACACATACACACACACGTACACACACACGTATACACACACAAAGGCCCAAACACATAGACTCTCACAGACAAAGACACATACACACACATACACAGACACACAGACACACATACACTCACATACACAGACACACACGTACAGATACACACAGGTACACACACAGACACACACACGCGCGCACACACAGACACACACACACAGACACACACACTCACACACATACACTCACACACACTCACACGTAGACACACACACTCACACCTAGACACACACACACAGACACATACATACACTCACACACAGACACACGTATACACACACACAGACACACACACGTATACACACAGACAGACACACACACACGTACACACACGTACACACACACGTACACTTTCACACACTCTCTCATTGTCCACTCCACCCAACTCAACCACCAATGGGGGGCCGGGCAGCCGCCTAAAGATAGCAGCAGCTCCTCATTAAGGGGGTCACCGTGGGGGATCAAGGGGGGAGGGGGGGAGGGGGGGGATAGAGGGGGGGGTAGAGGGGGGGTAGACTTTGAACTTGACACCAGTCACGACCCCTGCGTCACCCACCGACTCACCAGCTCGCTCACCAGATCACTCACCACCACCAGATCACTCACCAGTTAACTCACCAGCTCACTCACCAGCTCACTCACCAGATCACTCACCAGCTCACTCACCAGCTCACTCACAAGATCACTCACCAGATCACTCACCAGATCACTCACCAGATCACTCACCAATTCACTCACCAGCTCACTCACCAGATCACTCACCAGCTCACTCACCAGCTCACTCACCAGTTCACTCACCAGATCACTCACCAGATCACTGACCAGCTCACTCACCATCTCACCAGCTCACCCACCAGCTCACTCACCATCTCACCAGTTCACTCACCAGATCACTCACTCACCAGCTCACTCACCATCTCACTCACCATCTCACCAGCTCACCCACCAGCTCACTCACCATCTCACCAGTTCACTCACCAGATCACTCACCAGATCACTCACTCATCAGCTCGCTCACCAGCTCACTCACCATCTCACCAGCTCACCCACCAGCTCACTCACCATCTCACCAGTTCACTCACCAGATCACTCACCAGATCACTCACTCATCAGCTCGCTCACCAGCTCACTCACCATCTCACCAGCTCACCCACCAGCTCACTCACCATCTCACCAGTTCACTCACCAGATCACTCACTCACCAGCTCACTCACCAGCTCACTCACCAGATCACTCACCAGCTCACTCACCAGATCACTCACAAGCTCACTTGCCAGCTCACTCACCAGCTCGCTCACCAGCTCGCTCACCAGCTCACTCACCAGCTCACCACCCACCCACTCACCACCTCACCACCCACCCCCATCCCCGGCTCCCTTCCTCACCGCGGGAGATTCTGTGACGAGGTGGAACGCCCGGATGTACAGCTCATGCTGTAGGAACACACACACACAAAGACAAAGCTCCCTCAGGTAGCCTCTAGCAGGGCTGTAGGGGCAAGTGCTGCTAGTAGCGAGTAGCACCACCTATGACACACACACAGACAAAGCTCCCCCAGGTAGCCTCTAGCAGGGCTGTAGGGGCAAGTGCTGCTAGTAGCGAGTAGCACCACCTATGATGCACACACACAGACAAAGCTCCCCCAGGTAGCCTCTAACAGGGCTGTAGGGGCAAGTGCTGCTAGTAGCGAGTAGCACCACCTATGATGCACACACACAGACAAAGCTCCCCCAGGTAGCCTCTAGCAGGGCTGTAGGGGCAAGTGCTGCTAGTAGCGAGTAGCACCACCTATGATGCACACACACAGACAAAGCTCCCCCAGGTAGCCTCTAACAGGGCTGTAGGGGCAAGTGCTGATAGTAGCGAGTAGCACCACCTATGATGCACACACAAAGACAAATATCCCCCAGGTAGCCTCTAGCAGGGCTGTAGGGGCAAGTGCTGTCAGTAGCGAGTAGCACCACCTATGACACACACAAAGACAAAGCTCCCCCAGGTAGCCTCTAGCAGGGCTGTAGGGGCAAGTGCTGCTAGTAGCGAGTAGCACCACCTATGACACACACACAGACAAAGCTCCCCCAGGTAGCCTCTAGCAGGGCTGTAGGGGCAAGTGCTGCTAGTAGCGAGTAGCACCACCTATGATGCACACACACAGACAAAGCTCCCCCAGGTAGCCTCTAACAGGGCTGTAGGGGCAAGTGCTGATAGTAGCGAGTAGCACCACCTACGATGCACACACAGACAAAGCTCCCCCAGGTAGCCTCTAGCAGGGCTGTAGGGGCAAGTGCTGCTAGTAGCGAGTAGCAGCAGCAGCGTCTATGGAGGCTACCGGCACTGTGGCTACACACAGAGGGGGTGGCCACCAGCACCACCACCACGCCCGGCCGCCTTTGTCTCTCCCCCAGTAGGCAATGTTTACTACACCACCACAACCACCACCGCTACACCAGGTTACTCATTTGAGGCTGAGTCGATCTAGGGGTAGGCCCAGAACCAGTTCAGATAAATCGATGTAATGGAGTGGTGGCGGTGGTGTTGTTGGCTAGTGTGGTGCTAACCGCTGCACCACCGCTCCCCACACTGTCGTGGCCTGAGAGATGTTGACTACCACGCCTGGTCTACAGGAGGTCGTGGGTTCGATTACCCTGAGAGATGTTGACTACCTCGCCTGGTCTACAGGAGGTCGTGGGTTCGATCCAGACCCTGAGAGATGTTGACTACCTCGCCTGGTCTACAGGAGGTCGTGGGTTCGATCCAGACCCTGAGAGATGTTGACTACCTCGCCTGGTCTACAGGAGGTCGTGGGTTCGATCCAGACCCTGAGAGATGTTGACTACCTCGCCTGGTATACAGGAGGTCGTGGGTTCGATCCAGACCCTGAGAGATGTTGACTACCTCGCCTGGTCTACAGGAGGTCGTGGGTTCGATCCAGACCCTGAGAGATGTTGACTACCTCGCCTGGTCTACAGGTGGTCGTGGGTTCGATTACCCTGAGAGATGTTGACTACCTCGCCTGGTCTACAGGTGGTCGTGGGTTCGATTACCCTGAGAGATGTTGACTACCTCGCCTGGTCTACAGGAGGCCCCGTGGGTTCGATTACCCTGAGAGATGTTGACTACCTCGCCTGGTCTACAGGAGGTCGTGGGTTCGATTACCCTGAGAGATGTTGACTACCTCGCCTGGTCTACAGGAGGTCGTGGGTTCGATCCAGACCCTGAGAGATGTTGACTACCTCGCCTGGTATACAGGAGGTCGTGGGTTCGATCCAGACCCTGAGAGATGTTGACTACCTCGCCTGGTCTACAGGACGATGCCTGCTGCTGCTGCTGTATATTTGGAGTCTGCGTCTCTCTCCCCGTGGTGGTGTCTGTGTGGATTTTGTCTCTGGGTCCTCTGGTTTATCCCCTCTCCACGTTTAGAATCTGCGTCACACCACGCTGCGTTTAAGAGTTGTTTAGCTGCCGATGTAAATGTCCACGCTGTGACCACAACATCCGCCACTTTGTTGTTGAGCTGCAAACATTTGTGATGGCCAGGACTCTTACTGAAACTACGTCCTACACGTGCGTGTGTGTGAGTGCGGGTGTGTTGAGGTGTGTGTGAGTGTGTGTGTGAGTGTGTGTGTTGAGGTGTGTGTGTGTTTAGGTGTGTAGGTGTGTGTGTGTGTGAGTGAGTGCGTGTGTTGAGGTGTGTAGGTGTGTAGCCGAATCAATCGAGCGGCAATATCTTTTCATCGGTTGCGTAACGCTGTGTGGAAGCTACCTGGTCTGTCGCTCCGCACTAAGCTTCAGGTCTTCTCGGCCACGGTCATTCCCTCCCTTCTCTACGCTTGCGAAACGTGGACCCCCCCCTAATGGAACATCTTCGCCGGTTGAAAACATTTAGGCTAGCCTGCCTACGATCCATCCTGGGTTTAACCAGGCTGGATTGTGTGAGGAGCTCACAAATCCTTGAAAGATCTGGGCAAGGTCCCATCGGTGAGCTCCTCCGGCAGGCAAGGCTGCGTTGGCTGGGTCATGTAGCCCGCATGCCCAGCCACCGCATGCCGAAACAGCTTTTGTTCGGCCGGATCGAGGGGGCTAAACGGGCGCGGCACGGGCTAGAGAAGAGATGGAGTGATGTGGTACAGGGGGACGTGGAGCTGAGTGGACTTGCCGATGACCGGTACCAGCGGTGTCAAGATCGACCTCTGTGGAGGAGGCTCGTGAAGGATGCTACTGGGCAGTTGGAGGCAGTCGCCCTCCAACAACAACGGAGGGCGGAGGAGCGACGCTCACAACAACGAGCGGAGCGCCGGGTGGCTAAAGCACAGCGGGTTGGCACAGTAGGGGGCACAGGTGGTGCATCAGCCAGTCATCTCAGTCAGTCGACCCGTGGCACCTGCTGGGTCTGCCCTGTGACCTCCTGCCAGCGGGCGTTCGACACTCCACGTGGCCTCAAGGTGCACATAGCCTGGCACAAGCGTCGTGGTGACGTCACCGCCACTTAGTGGCGAATGGCGGTTGTTGAGTTGTTGAGTGTACATGTGTGTACGTGTGTGTGTACGTGTGTGTACGTGTGTGTGTACGTGTGTATGTGTGTGTGTGTACGTGTGTATGTGTGTGTGTGCGTGTACGTGTGTATGTACGTGTGTGTGTACGTGTGTATGTACGTGTGTATGTACGAGCGAGTGCTGCCCGCACCACGTGGAGGATGTTTGGGTTGCACCCGATGATGAAGGGCAGGCTGCGGAACTCCTTGATGCGGTGCGCAATGCGGACCGGCATCTCCTTCCGCAGGTACCGGGCGCTCTTCTGTCGGGGCAAAAAGACAACACACACACACACACAACAGTGTGACACACACACACACACACAGTGTTACACACACACACAGACAGTGTGACACACACACACAGTGACACACACACAGTGTGACACACACACACAGCAGTGTGACACACACACACAGCAGTGTGACACACACACACAGTGACACACACACATAGACAACAACAACAACAGCCATTCGCCACTAAGTGGCGGTGACGTCACCACGACGCTTGTGCCAGGCCATGTGCACCCTGAGGCCACGTGAAGTGTCGAACGCCCGCTGGCAGGAGGTCACGGGGCAGACCCAGGTGCCACGGGTCGACTGACTGAGATGACTGGCTGATGCACCACCTGTGCCCCCTACTGTGCCAACCCGCTGTGCTTTAGCCACCCGGCGCTCCGCTCGTTGTTGTGAGCGTCGCTCCTCCGCCCTCCGTTGTTGTTGGAGGGCGACTGCCTCCAACTGCCCAGTAGCGTCCTTCACGAGCCTCCTCCACAGAGGCCGATCTTGACACCGCTGGTACCGGTCATCGGCAAGTCCACTCAGCTCCACGTCTTCCCGTACCACATCACTCCATCTCTTCTCTAGCCCGTGCCGCGCCCGTTTAGCCCCCTCGATCCGGCCGAACAAAAGCTGTTTCGGCATGCGGTGGCTGGGCATGCGGGCTACATGACCCAGCCAACGCAGCCTTGCCTGCCGGAGAAGCTCACCGATGGCACTTTGTCCAGATCTTTCAAGGATTTGTGAGCTCCTCACACAATCCAGCCTGGTTAAACCCAGGATGGATCGTAGGCAGGCCAGCCTAAACGTTTCTAACCGGCGAAGATGTTCCATTAAGGGGGGTCCACGTTTCGCAAGCGTAGAGAAGGGAGGGCATTGACCTTGATTTCCTCCAACTGACCAGTAGCCTCACAGTGCACCTATCCTGGCACTAGCGCGGTAGCGTCCTTCACGAGCCTCCTCCTCCACAGAGGCCGATCTCTACACCGCTGGTACCGGTCTTCGGCAAGTCCACTCAGCTCCACGTCGTCACGTACCACATCATCCCCATCTCTTCTCCAGCCCGTGTCACTCGCTCAGCAAGCCAACACTCACTCGCTCAGCCACTCACTAGCTCACCGACCCACCCACCCGTCACTCCGTCTCTTCTCCAGCCCGTGTCACTCGCTCAGCAAGCCAACACTCACTCGCTCAGCCACTCACTAGCTCACCGACCCACCCACCCACCCATCACTCCATCTCTTCTCCAGCCTGTGGGCCATGCCCGTTAAGCCCCATCTAACCGGCCAAGTAGTGTTTGGCTTGGGCGTGCGTTGGCTGGGTCACGCAGCCCTGCACAAACGCACGCACTCACACACGCACTCACACACTCACACACACGCACTCACACACGCACTCACACACACACTCACACACACACTCACACACACTCACACACACGCACTCACACACACTCACACAAGTATGCGTGCACGTTGAACTTATTTTGCACCGCACGAAGCCAACCGTGCTAATCGCGCACACACGTACAAAGACAAAGATCCCCCGTGTAGCCTGAACAGACTGTTGGGGCAAGTGCCGTTAGCGAGCGTCAGCGCCTATGAAGGCTACCGGCACTGTGGCTGCACACAGACAGAGCGGGGGGTGGGTGGCCACCACCACGCCCGGCCGCCTTTGTCTCTCCCCCAGTGGCGATGTTCACTACTACACACCGCTGGACCAGGTACTCATTTGAGGCTGAGTCGACCTAGGGGAGGCCCAGGGACCGGTTCAGATCATCGCTGTCACTGATATTGGTGGCCGTGAGCGGGAATCGAACAGGGGATGCCGGGTTCGTAGCGCAGCGTAGCGCTGACCCACGTCCACACACACACACACGTGCACAATCACAAGTCCACACACACACACACGTGCACAATCACACGTCCGCACACACACACACGTGCACAATCACACGTCCGCGCACACACACGCACAATCACACGTCCACACACACACACGTGCACAATCACACGTCCGCACACACACACACACGTGCACAATCACACGTCCGCACACACACACACACGTGCACAATCACACGTCCATGCACACACTCTCTCCCCGTGTGTCTCTCACCAAGATATGACTGCCATCAGGAGCCTTTCCAGAGTAGAGCATGGTGGTGGGGGTGAGACGCACGGACGGCTGTGAAGACACACACAGCATGATACACACACACACAGCATGATACACACACAGCATGATACACACACACAACAACAACCGCCATTCGCCACTAAGTGGCGGTGACGTCACCACGACGCTTGTGCCAGGCTATGTGCACCTTGAGGCCACGTGAAGTGTCGAACGCCCGCCGGCAGGAGGTCACGGGGCAGACCCAGGTGCCACGGGTCGACTGACTGAGATGACTGGCTGATGCACCACCTGTGCCCCTACTGTGCCAACTTGCTGTGTTTTAGCCGCCCGACGCTCCGCTTCTTGTTGTGAGCAACTTGCCTCCAAGTCCACTCAGCTCCACATCACTCCATCTCTTACCTAGCCCCCTCTATCCGGCCGAACAAAAGCTGTTTCGGCATGCGGTGGCTGGGCATGCGGGCTACATGACCCAGCCATCGCAGCCTTGCCCGCCGGAGGAGCTCACCGATGGGACCTTGCCCAGATCTTTCAAGGATTTGTGAGCTCCTCACACAATCCAGTCTGGTTAAACCCAGGATGGATCGTAGGCAGGCTAGCCTAAATGTTTCTGACCGGCGAAGATGTTCCATTAGGGGGGGGTCCACGTTTCGCAAGCGTAGAGAAGGGAGGGAATGACCATGGCCGAGAAGACCTGAAGCTTCGTGCGGAGCGACAGACCAGGTAGTTTCCACACAGCGTTACGCAACCGATGAAAAGATAATGCCACTCGACCGATTTAGACCTCTGCTGTCAAACCAGAGCCAGTCATGAGTACACTTCCCAGGTATGGGAAACTCTCCACTCTCTCCACAACTGCCACATCACCAATTGGGAGTTGTGGGGTGGAGTGTCCGATGGTACAAAATACCCAGGCAGGTGCTTAGTTTTGGTGGGGCTGATGGTAAGGCCCCATCTCTTAGTGGCAAGCCAAGTTCAGCAGCAGCACCTCCAACTCCTCCTCTGAGTGAGCAGCAATTACCAGATCATCAGCATACATAACATGATTGAGCAATAGGGAGCCATCCCTTGACCGCACCCGGACATCGAATATCCTCCCATTGTATCTATACCAGATGGAAATTCCTCCGGTACAGCTATTGAATGCTTCACGAACTACATGATAGAAATAGATGTTAAATAATGTGGGAGCCAGAGGACATCCCTGTCGCACCCTAAGGTGTACAGGGAATGGCTCTGACTTCCAGCCACGTAGTTTTACCCGGGCCCGCTCATCATGATGAAGGTCCTTAATGATCGTGAGCAGGGGGTCAGGGACTCCGAAAGCACGAAGAACAACCCAGAGCCCAGGCCTACTGATGGTGTCATAGGCCTTGACCAGGTCAATAAAGCAGAGATGTAGGTCTTGTTGGAATTCCCTACACCACTGCTGAAGCAGACGGACAGAAAATATGGCATCTGTGCAGGACCGCCCTTTCCTGAAACCGCATTGGGGCTCCGCAAGCCTCTCCTCAGCGTGCCTGGCAAGGCGATGTTGAATAATCCTTGCCAGGACCTTTCCTGGCACACTGAGGAGTGAGATGCCCCTGTAGTTGTTACAGTCTGTGCGGTCCCCCTTCTTAAAGAGGGGGACCACCAGGGCATCCTTCCAATCCTGCGGAACCCGTCCAGTGGTCCAGACTGTTGTTATGATGTCACGTAGGGCAGTCTGTGCACAAACGCCACCCTCCCTCAGCATTTCGCTTGGGAGATCATCTCTGCCCGGCGCTTTTCCTGGTCTCAGACTCTGGATCGCCTTCAGTACTTCCTCAACAGATGGCACCTCAGCCAGCCACACACTCACAAGGGGGTGACTTCCTCCTCCAATATTTGAGGCACCGCAGCCTCGGCAGCGTCATCCCCACTTTGCCCCACGATGTTTACCTGGCCGAGGGATTTACCCTCCCCCAGGACCCCACAGAAACGCTCAGCAGATCCGCGAACGTGTTCCTCGGGGGGCGGTCGGAGATTGGATCACCGTTCTTTCCCCCCGATGATGGCGATTAGGTGCGGCAGCGCTGCGGGTTACTTTTTTGATGGAGTTAAAGAGAGCGATTTGTGACACACACAAGCAGCATGACACACTCACACACCACCACCACCACCACCACCCACCCACCCACCACCACCACCACCTCCACCCACTACCACCACGGACCTTCTCAGCTGCTGCGTCAATGGCTGACTGGTTGTAGAAGGAGGTGACGGTTTTGGATCGCTCCCGAGCAAGCTCGTGAAAGTCCGACATTGACAGAGCTCCTCCAGCACTACTGCTGCTGCTGCTACTACTTCTGCTGATGCTGCTGCTACTACTTCTGCTGATGCTGCTGCTGAACCTTCTGCTGATGTTGCTGTTGATGATGCTGCTGTTGATGCTGTGAATGATGATGCTGCTGTTGATCCATCTGCTGCTGTTGTTGATACTGCTGCTGATGCTGTTGTTGATGCTTCTGCTGCTGCTGCTGTTGTTGTTGATACTGCTGCTGATGCTGTTGCTGAACCTTCTGCTGATGTTGCTGTTGATGATGCTGCTGTTGATGCTGTGAATGATGATGTTGATGCTGTTGATCCACCTGCTGCTGTTGCTGATACTGCTGCTGATGCTGTTGTTGATGCTGCTGCTGCTGTAGTTGATACTGCTGCTGATGCTGTTGTTGATGCTGCTGCTGCTGTTGATACTGCTGCCGATGCTGTTGCTTCTGTTGCTGTTGATGATACCGTTGCATCTGCTTCTGCTGTTGCTACTGCGTCTGCTGTTGTTGATGATACTGCCGCCGCTGTTGATAGTTCGATCGCTGATGCTGTTGCGTCTGATGCTACTACTGCTGCTGCTGAGGCTGCTGATACTATCGCCACTGCTGATACTACTACCACCGCTGCTGATACCACTGCAGCTGCTGATACCAATGCTGCTGATCCTACTACTACCGCCGCTGATACGACTGCCGCTGCTGATACTCATTGTACCACCACAACCACCACCACCACTACCACCACAACCACCACCACCACTACCACCACCACTACTACTACCACCACCACCACTACTACCACCACCACTACTACCACCACCACTACTACCAACACCACTACCACCACCACCACTACTACCAACACCAACACTACTACCACCACCACCACCACTACTACCAACACCAACACTACTACCACCACTACTACCAACACCACTACTACCAACACCACTACCACCACCACTACTACCACCACAACCACCACCACCACTACTACCAACACCAACACTACTACTACCCCTACCACCACTACTACCGACACCACTACTACTACCACCACCACCAACACGACCACCACTACTACCAACACCACAACCACTACCACCAACAACACAACTACCACCACCACTACCAACACCACCAACACCGCTACCAACAACACCACTACCACCACCACTACTACTACTACGACCACCACTACTACCAACACCACGACCAACACCACCAGCACCACCAACAACACCACTACCAACACTACTAACACCACCACTAACACCACAACCACTACCACCACCAACACGACCACCACTAACACCACCACCACCACGACCACCACTACCACCACCACCACTACCACCACCACCACTACCACCACTACCACCACCACTACCACCACCAACACCACCACCACTACCACCACCACCACTACCACCACCACCACCACCCGCAACGCTCCTCCAGCTCGGGTAGGCCGCGGCGAGACCACGGCCTCGCCTAGCCGCCTCCGCGGACCCGAGGAGCGAGCCGGGCGGCCGGACGAGCAGCACCACCCGTTGGGGTAACATGGCAAGGGCCTGGGCAGTAAGTCTCCTGCTGCTGTAGCTGCTGCTGTAGCTGCTCCTGCAGCTGCTGTTGCTGCTGCTGTAGTTGCTGCTGCAGCTGCTTGAGTTGTTGCTGTAGCTTGAGTTGTTGTTGTTGTTGCTTGAGTTGTTGCTGCTGTAGCTGCTGTAGTTTCTGCTGCAGCTGCTTGAGCTGCTCTTGCTGCTGTTTCAGCTGCTCTGTTTCAGCTGCTTCTTCAGCTGCTGCTGTTGCTTCAGCTGTTGTTGCTGTTGCTTCAGCTGTTGACTGCGGGGCGATTGCGAGCGAAGATCCCTCAAGGCCATAGCATGAAGTTAACTTCACAGAGGCCGAACCGAACCGTGCCGTGCCGAACCGAATCGTGCCGAACCGAACCGTGCCGGGCCGAACCGGGCCGAACCGAACCGTGCCGTGCCGAACCGAACCGTGCCGAACCGAACCGTGCCGTGCCGAACCGTGCCGAACCGAACCGAACCGTGCCGAACCGAACCGAACCGTGCCGAACCGAACCGTGCCGGGCCGTGCTGGCCTGGGGCATCGCCGGCGCACGCCTTTGGGATCCACTCAGGATTTGTCGATTCCGATTAGTTAGGAATCGGGGAACGCGGTGTGGTGTGTGAGCGGGAATCGAATCGACGAAGAAACGTCCGGTGGGTGATGGTGTGGATCGCTATGTGCGGGGAGCACGTGGAATCGGAATCGACGGTTTGGGAGAGGGGGAAAATGGGGAGGGGTCAGGGAGGGGGGAAAGGGGAGAAGGGGGAGGGGGGAAAGGGGGGGAGGGGGGAGGGGGAGAAGGGGGAGAAGGGGGAGGGGGGAGAAGAGGGAGGGGGGAGAAGGGGGAGGGGGGAAAGGGGGGGAGAGGGAAAGGGGGGAGGGGGGGGGAAAGGGGGGGAGGGGGGAAAGGGGGAGAAGGGGGAGGGGGAGAAGGGGGAGAAGAGGGAGGGGGAGAAGGGGGAGGGGGGAAAGGGTGGGAGAGGGAAAGGGGGGAGGGGGAGAAGGGGGGGCAAAGGGGGGGAGGGGGGAAAGGGGAGAAGGGGGAGGGGGAAAGGGGGAGGGGGGAGGGGGAGAAGGGGGAGAAGGGGGAGGGGGAGAAGAGGGAGGGGGGAGAAGGGGGGGAGAGGGAAAGGGGGGAGGGGGGGAAGGGGGGGGAAAGGGGGGAAAGGGGGAGAAGGGGGAGGGGGAGAAGGGGGAGAAGGGGGAGGGGGAGAAGAGGGAGGGGGAGAAGGGGGAGGGAGGAAAGGGTGGGAGAGGGAAAGGGGGGAGGGGGAGAAGGGGGGGGAAAGGGGGGGAGGGGGGAAAGGGGAGAAGGGGGAGGGGGAAAGGGGGGAGGGGGAAAGGGGGGGAGGGGGGAAAGGGGGGGAGGGGGAGAAGGGGGGGGAGGGGGAGAAGGGGGGGGGGAGAAGGGGGGGGAGATGACGGAGAGAGGGGTGAGGGGGGAAAGGGGAGAAGGGGGAGGGGGAGGAGGGAGGGGGGGGAGATGTTTTTGTTAGTTAAAATTTTCAGTTTTCATGTACAGTATTTGGTATCGATCCCTGTGAGCCATTCGCGGGCTCTTGAATCGTGGTGCAACCGCAACAACCACCCCCCAAAAAAACACCACCAAAACGCGAACAAGAAAAAACATCTTAAAGTGATTTAAAGCTTTCGTGACTGCAAGGATTCATCTTCTTTGGTTCTTTCGGTAAAGTCATCACCACCACCACGTAGAATGAGAATAAAATAATAAATTGATAAAATAAAATAACACATTAATGTTCTCACGACGTTTCGGCCACAACACAAGCGGCCTTCATCAGGTGAAGGGGCGAGACTGTCTGGTAGGACAGCGCTGGAGTGAAAGACAGACAGTCTCGTCCCCTTCACCTGATGAAGGCCGCTTGTGTTGTGGCCGAAACGTCGTGAGAACATTAATGTGTTATTTTATTTTATCAATTTATTATTTTATTCTCATTCTACGTGGTGGTGGTGGTGGTGGTGACTTTACCGAAAGAACCAAAGAAGATCTTAAAGTGACTTTGCGATGTTGCGCAAACAGAAAAAATTCCCAGGACAAAAACTGCCAAAAAATATTCCAGAAAAATCACCGTACACAAATCCCAGTGGGATGCAAGTCAAACAACAACAACAACAACTAAATTTTGATTTAAAGATAAACCATTTCAGGTCTTAATTGATTGTTCACGCTTACAGTGGCTTTCAGACAGCATACATTATAAAAAAATTCGTCTCCCCCCTCCTCTTTTCAGAATATAGATGGACTAGTCCTAAATAAACTGCCAAATCGTTGCGCGTGGCGCTAACGTTTTTATAAATAAATAAATTTGCCGTTTAAAAATAAATTTATGCAAACCAACACACCTGATGATGACCGTTTGAGTTATGGTCGAAACGTCGTGAGAATTTTTTTTATTGTTTTATATATATTTTATTATTTTGTTGTTTCTCTTCAACGTGACTTTACCGAAAAAACTAAGAATATAATAATAACAACAACAACAACAAACAACCACAAGGCAACTTAGATTCATCTCCTTTGGTTCTTTCGGTAAAGTCACCACCACATGGAATGAGAATAAAATAATAAATTGATAAAATAAAATAACACAATGATATTAATATTATAAATATTGTGTTATTTTAGTTTTATCAATTTATTATTTTATTCTCATTCCACGTGGTGGCGGTGGTGACTTTACCGAAAGAACCAAAGGAGATGAATCCTTGCAGTCACGAAAGCTTTAAATCGAAACTTAGATGAAAGCCATCATTCCAACTCCGTACTATGACAAACAAACCACGGCCCAATCAACAAAAACTTGTTGTTGTTTTTTTTTAAAACAAAAAATCCACCAAAATAACGCCGTAAAAGCCACGTGACTAACACGATAGGTTGCTTGCGACTGCAGGAATTACCCCCTTGGGTATCTTTTCGGTAAAGTCACGTAGAAAATAATACAAATTGCGTAATAGCACGCGACGTTTCGATTTCACCGCAAGCAATCATCGTCGTCATCGTCGTCATCGTCGTCATCATCGTCGCCATCGTCAGGTACAGAAGAGCTAAATTTAAGAGAGAGACACCGCCGAAGGCGAACGCGGGTCAGCAGGTGAGCCCGCGTGTGGCGGTACAACAGGAGGACCTCTCGGCCGCGCGCCCGCTTCAAGAATGGAGGGCGGGCGTCGACGGGAGAAAGGGGGGGGGGAGGGCTGATCCGATTGGCAAAAGGGCGGCAAATCCGAGGCTCCGGATTGGACGGGAGGCCAGCGGGTGCGGCGGCGCGTCAGCTTCGACGCAAAGGGCGATGGAAAGGTTGCGGAGGTCGGGGGGCAAAAGGCCTCTTTTGTTCGGTGGGGGGGGGGGGGCGGGGGGGTCAAATAAACTAAATTAAATCACGACGTTTCGAATTGCAACACAAGCAACCATCATCAGGTGTGACAACCGGAGAAATAAATATTTGCTCACTCAGTAAAACAAATAAACTAAATTAAATCACGACGTTTCGAATTGCAACACAAGCAACCATCATCAGGTGTGACAACCGGAGAAATAAATATTTGCTCACTCAGTAAAACAAATAAACTAAATTAAATCACGACATTTCGAATTGCAACACAAGCAACCATCATCAGGTATGACAAGCGGAGAAAGAAATATTTGCTCACTCAGTAAAACAAATAAACTAAATGAAATCACGACGTTTCGAATTTCAACACAAGCAACCATCATCAGGTGTGACAACCGGAGAAAGAAATATTTGCTCACTCAGTAAAACAAATAAACTAAATTAAATCACGACGTTTCGAATTGCAACACAAGCAACCATCATCAGGTGTGACAACCGGAGCAAGAAATATTTGCTCACTCAGTAAAACAAATAAACTAAATTAATTCTAGATTTAATGCTTTCGTGACTGCTAGGATCCATACTCTTTGGTTCTATTGGGTAAAGTCACGTAGGTGAAAATAAAATAACAAAAAATCACGACGTTTCGGCCACAACACAAGCGGCCTTCATCAGGTGAAGGGACGAGACTGTCTGGAGGACAGCGCTGGAGTGGAAGAAGCCACGCTTAGATCACGACCTTTAAGCTGTGTGAAATTAAATCACGACGTTTCGAATTGCAACACAAGCAACCATCATCAGGTGTGACAACCGGAGCAATAAATATTTGCTCACTCAGTAAAATAAATAAACTAAATTAAATCACGACGTTTCGAATTGCAACACAAGCAACCATCATCACGTGTGACAACCGGAGAAAGAAATATTTGCTCACTCAGTAAAACAAATAAACTAAATCAAATCACGATGTTTCGAATTGCAACACAAGCAACCATCATCAGGTGTGACAACCGGAGAAAGAAATCTTTTGTTCACTCAGTAAAAAAATAAGCTAAATTAACTCACGATGTTTCGAATTGCAACACAAGCAACCATCATCAGGTGTGACAACCGGAGAAAGAAATATTTGCTCACTCAGTAAAACAAATAAACTAAATTAAATCACGACGTTTCGAATTGCAACACAAGCAACCATCATCAGGTGTGACAACCGGTGCAAGAAGTATTTGCTCACTCAGTAAAACAAATAAACTAAATTAAATCACGACGTTTCGAATTGCAACACAAGCAACCATCATCAGGTGTGACAAGCGGAGAAAGAAATATTTGCTCACTCAGTAGAACAAATAAACTAAATTAAATCACGACGTTTCGAATTGCAACACAAGCAACCATCATCAGGTGTGACAACCGGAGCAATAAATATTTGCTCACTCAGTAAAACAAATAAACTGAATTAAATCACGACGTTTCGAATTGCAACACAAGCAACCATCATCAGGTGTGGCAACCGGAGCAAGAAATATTTTTTCACTCAGTAAAACAAATAAACTAAATTAAATCACGACGTTTCGAATTGCAACACAAGCAACCATCATCAGGTGTGACAACCGGAGAAATAAATATTTGCTCACTCAGTAAAACAAATAAACTAAATTAAATCACGACGTTTCGAATTGCAACACAAGCAACCATCATCAGGTGTGACAACCGGAGAAAGAAATATTTGCTCACTCAGTAAAACAAATAAACTAAATTAAATCACCACGTTTCGAATTGCAACACAAGCAACCATCATCAGGTGTGACAACCGGAGAAAGAAATATTTGCTCACTCAGTAAAACAAATAAACTAAATTAAATCACGACGTTTCAAATTGCAACACAAGCAACCATCATCAGGTGTGACAACCGGAGAAAGAAATATTTGCTCACTCAGTAAAACAAATAAACTAAATTAAATCACGACGTTTAGAATTGCAACACAAGCAGCCATAATCAGGTGTGACAACCGGAGCAAGAAATATTTGCTCACTCAGTAAAACAAATAAACTAAATTAAATCACGACGTTTCGAATTGCAACACAAGCAACCATCATCAGGTGTGACAACCGGAGAAAGAAATATTTTTTCACTCAGTAAAAAAATAAGCTAAATTAAATCACGACGTTTCGAATTGCAACACAAGCAACCATCATCAGGTGTGACAACCGGAGAAAGAAATATTTTTTCACTCAGTAAAACAAATAAGCTAAATTAAATCACGACGTTTCGAATTGCAACACAAGCAACCATCATCAGGTGTGACAACCGGAGAAAGAAATATTTGCTCACTCATTAAAACAAATAAACTAAATTAAATCACGACATTTCGAATTGCAACACAAGCAACCATCATCAGGTGTGACAACCGGAGAAAGAAATATTTGCTCACTCAGTAAAACAAATAAACTAAATTAAATCACGACGTTTCGAATTGCAACACAAGCAACCATCATCAGGTGTGACAACCGGAGAAAGAAATATTTTTTCATTCAGTAAAGAAATAAGCTATATTAAATCACGACGTTTCGAATTGCAACACAAGCAACCATCATCAGGTGTGACAACCGGAGAAAGAAATATTTGCTCACTCAGTAAAACAAATAAACCAAATTAATTCTAGATTTAAAGCTTTCGTTACTGCTAGGATCCATACTCTTTGGTTCTATTGGGTAAAGTCACGTAGGTGAAAATAAAATAACAAAAAATCACGACGTTTCGGCCACAACACAAGCGGCCTTCATCAGGTGAAGGGACGAGACTGTCTGGAGGACAGCGCTGGAGTGGAAGAAGCCACGCTTAGATCACGACGTTTAAGCTGTGTGAATTTAAATCACGACGTTTCGAATTGCAACACAAGCAACCATCATCAGGTGTGACAACCGGAGAAATAAATATTTGCTCACTCAGTAAAACAAATAAACTAAATTAAATCACGACGTTTCGAATTGCAACACAAGCAACCATCATCAGGTGTGACAACCGGAGAAAGAAATATTTTTTCACTCAGTAAAAAAATAAGCTAAATTAAATCACGGCGTTTCGAATTGCAACACAAGCAACCATCATCAGGTGTGACAACCGGAGAAAGAAATATTTGCTCACTCAGTAAAACAAATAAACTAAATTAAATCACGACATTCCGAATTGCAACACAAGCAACCATCATCAGGTGTGACAACCGGAGAAAGAAATATTTGCTCACTCAGTAAAACAAATAAACTAAATTAAATCACGACGTTTCGAATTGCAACACAAGCAACCATCATCAGGTGTGACAACCGGAGAAAGAAATATTTTTTCACTCAGTAAAAAAATAAGCTAAATTAAATCACGACGTTTCGAATTGCAACACAAGCAACCATCATCAGGTGTGACAACCGGAGAAAGAAATATTTGCTCACTCAGTAAAACAAATAAACTAAATTAAATCACGACGTTTCGAATTGCAACACAAGCAACCATCATCAGGTGTGACAACCGGATAAATAAATATTTGCTCACTCAGTAAAACAAATAAACTAAATTAATTCTAGATTTAAAGCTTTCGTGACTGCTAGGATCCATACTGTTTGGTTCTATTGGGTAAAGTCACATAGGTTAAAATAAAATAACAAAAAATCACGACGTTTCGGCCACAACACAAGCGGCCTTCATCAGGTGAAGGGACGAGACTGTCTGGAGGACAGCGCTGGAGTGGAAGAAGCCACGCTTAGATCACGACCTTTAAGCTGTGTGAAATTAAATCACGACGTTTCGAATTGCAACACAAGCAACCATCATCAGGTGTGACAACCGGAGAAAGAAATATTTGCTCACTCAGTAAAACAAATAAACTAAATTAAATCACGACGTTTCGAATTGCAACACAAGCAACCATCATCAGGTGTGACAACCGGAGAAAGAAATATGTTTTCACTCAGTAAAACAAATAAACTAAATTAAATCACGACGTTTCGAATTGCAACACAGGCAACCATCATCAGGTGTGACAACTGGAGAAATAAATATTTGCTCACTCAGTAAAACAAATAAACTAAATTAAATCACGACGTTTCGAATTGCAACACAAGCAACCATCATCAGGTGTGACAACCGGAGAAAGAAATATGTTTTCACTCAGTAAAAAAATAAGCTAAATTAAATCACGACGTTTCGAATTGCAACACAAGCAACCATCATCAGGTGTGACAACCGGAGAAAGAAATATTTGCTCACTCAGTAAAACAAATAAACTAAATTAAATCACGACGTTTCGAATTGCAACACAAGCAACCATCATCAGGTGTGACAACCGGAGAAAGAAATATTTTTTCACTCAGTAAAAAAATAAGCTATATTAAATCACGACGTTTCGAATTGCAACACAAGCAACCATCATCAGGTGTGACAACCGGTGAAAGAAATATTTGCTCACTCAGTAAAACAAATAAACTAAATTAATTCTAGATTTAAAGCTTTCGTGACTGCTAGGATCCATACTCTTTGGTTCTATTGGGTAAAGTCATGTAGGTGAAAATAAAATAACAAAAAATCACGACGTTTCGGCCACAACACAAGCGGCCTTCATCAGGTGAAGGGACGAGACTGTCTGGAGGACAGCGCTGGAGTGGAAGAAGTCACGCTTAGATCACGACCTTTAAGCTGTGTGAATTTAAATCACGACGTTTCGAATTGCAACACAAGCAACCATCATCAGGTGTGACAACCGGAGAAATAAATATTTGCTCACTCAGTAAAACAAATAAACTAAATTAAATCACGACGTTTCGAATTGCAACACAAGCAACCATCATCAGGTGTGACAACCGGAGAAAGAAATATTTTTTCACTCAGTAAAAAAATAAGCTAAATTAAATCACGACGTTTCGAATTGCAACACAAGCAACCATCATCAGGTGTGACAACCGGAGAAAGAAATATTTGCTCACTCAGTAAAACAAATAAACTAAATTAAATCACGACGTTTCGAATTGCAACACAAGCAACCATCATCAGGTGTGACAACCGGAGAAAGAAATATTTGCTCACTCAGTAAAACAAATAAACTAAATTAAATCACGACGTTTCGAATTGCAACACAAGCAACCATCATCAGGTGTGACAACCGGAGAAAGAAATATTTGCTCACTCAGTAAAACAAATAAACTAAATGAAATCACGACGTTTCGAATTTCAACACAAGCAACCATCATCAGGTGTAACAACCGGAGAAAGAAATATTTGCTCACTCAGTAAAACAAATAAACTAAATTAAATCACGACGTTTCGAATTGCAACACAAGCAACCATCATCAAGTGTGACAACTGGAGAAATAAATATTTGCTCACTCAGTAAAACAAATAAACTAAATTAAATCACGACGTTTCAAATTGCAACACAAGCAACCATCATCAGGTGTGACAACCGGAGAAAGAAATATGTTTTCACTCAGTAAAAAAATAAGCTAAATTAAATCACGACGTTTCGAATTGCAACACAAGCAACCATCATCAGGTGTGACAACCGGAGAAATAAATATTTGCTCACTCAGTAAAACAAATAAACTAAATTAAATCACGACGTTTCGAATTGCAACACAAGCAACCATCATCAGGTGTGACAACCGGAGAAAGAAATATTTTTTCACTCAGTAAAAAAATAAGCTATATTAAATCACGACGTTTCGAATTGCAACACAAGCAACCATCATCAGGTGTGACAACCGGAGAAAGAAATATTTGCTCACTCAGTAAAACAAATAAACTAAATTAATTCTAGATTTAAAGCTTTCGTGACTGCTAGGATCCATACTCTTTGGTTCTATTGGGTAAAGTCACGTAGGTGAAAATAAAATAACAAAAAATCACGACGTTTCGGCCACAACACAAGCGGCCTTCATCAGGTGAAGGGACGAGACTGTCTGGAGGACAGCGCTGGAGTGGAAGAAGCCACGCTTAGATCACGACCTTTAAGCTGTGTGAATTTAAATCACGACGTTTCGATTTGCAACACAAGCAACCATCATCAGGTGTGACAACCGGAGAAAGAAATATTTGCTCACTCAGTAAAACAAATAAACTAAATTAAATCACGACGTTTCGAATTGCAACACAAGCAACCATCATCAGGTGTGACAACCGGAGAAAGAAATATTTTTTCACTCAGTAAAAAAATAAGCTAAATTAAATCACGACGTTTCGAATTGCAACACAAGCAACCATCATCAGGTGTGACAACCGGAGAAAGAAATATTTGCTCACTCAGTAAAACAAATAAACTAAATTAAATCACGACATTCCGAATTGCAACACAAGCAACCATCATCAGGTGTGACAACCGGAGAAAGAAATATTTGCTCACTCAGTAAAACAAATAAACTAAATTAAATCACGACGTTTCGAATTGCAACACAAGCAACCATCATCAGGTGTGACAACCGGAGAAAGAAATATTTTTTCACTCAGTAAAAAAATAAGCTAAATTAAATCACGACGTTTCGAATTGCAACACAAGCAACCATCATCAGGTGTGACAACCGGAGAAAGAAATATTTGCTCACTCAGTAAAACAAATAAACTAAATTAAATCACGACGTTTCGAATTGCAACACAAGCAACCATCATCAGGTGTGACAACCGGAGAAAGAAATATTTGCTCACTCAGTAAAACAAATAAACTAAATTAAATCACGACGTTTCGAATTGCAACACAAGCAACCATCATCAGGTGTGACAACCGGAGAAAGAAATATTTGCTCACTCAGTAAAACAAATAAACTAAATTAAATCACGACGTTTCGAATTGCAACACAAGCAACCATCATCAGGTGTGACAACCGGAGAAAGAAATATTTGCTCACTCAGTAAAACAAATAAACTAAATGAAATCACGACGTTTCGAATTTCAACACAAGCAACCATCATCAGGTGTAACAACCGGAGAAAGAAATATTTGCTCACTCAGTAAAACAAATAAACTAAATTAAATCACGACGTTTCGAATTGCAACACAAGCAACCATCATCAAGTGTGACAACTGGAGAAATAAATATTTGCTCACTCAGTAAAACAAATAAACTAAATTAAATCACGACGTTTCAAATTGCAACACAAGCAACCATCATCAGGTGTGACAACCGGAGAAAGAAATATGTTTTCACTCAGTAAAAAAATAAGCTAAATTAAATCACGACGTTTCGAATTGCAACACAAGCAACCATCATCAGGTGTGACAACCGGAGAAATAAATATTTGCTCACTCAGTAAAACAAATAAACTAAATTAAATCACGACGTTTCGAATTGCAACACAAGCAACCATCATCAGGTGTGACAACCGGAGAAAGAAATATTTTTTCACTCAGTAAAAAAATAAGCTATATTAAATCACGACGTTTCGAATTGCAACACAAGCAACCATCATCAGGTGTGACAACCGGAGAAAGAAATATTTGCTCACTCAGTAAAACAAATAAACTAAATTAATTCTAGATTTAAAGCTTTCGTGACTGCTAGGATCCATACTCTTTGGTTCTATTGGGTAAAGTCACGTAGGTGAAAATAAAATAACAAAAAATCACGACGTTTCGGCCACAACACAAGCGGCCTTCATCAGGTGAAGGGACGAGACTGTCTGGAGGACAGCGCTGGAGTGGAAGAAGCCACGCTTAGATCACGACCTTTAAGCTGTGTGAATTTAAATCACGACGTTTCGATTTGCAACACAAGCAACCATCATCAGGTGTGACAACCGGAGAAAGAAATATTTGCTCACTCAGTAAAACAAATAAACTAAATTAAATCACGACGTTTCGAATTGCAACACAAGCAACCATCATCAGGTGTGACAACCGGAGAAAGAAATATTTTTTCACTCAGTAAAAAAATAAGCTAAATTAAATCACGACGTTTCGAATTGCAACACAAGCAACCATCATCAGGTGTGACAACCGGAGAAAGAAATATTTGCTCACTCAGTAAAACAAATAAACTAAATTAAATCACGACATTCCGAATTGCAACACAAGCAACCATCATCAGGTGTGACAACCGGAGAAAGAAATATTTGCTCACTCAGTAAAACAAATAAACTAAATTAAATCACGACGTTTCGAATTGCAACACAAGCAACCATCATCAGGTGTGACAACCGGAGAAAGAAATATTTTTTCACTCAGTAAAAAAATAAGCTAAATTAAATCACGACGTTTCGAATTGCAACACAAGCAACCATCATCAGGTGTGACAACCGGAGAAAGAAATATTTGCTCACTCAGTAAAACAAATAAACTAAATTAAATCACGACGTTTCGAATTGCAACACAAGCAACCATCATCAGGTGTGACAACCGGAGAAAGAAATATTTGCTCACTCAGTAAAACAAATAAACTAAATTAAATCACGACGTTTCGAATTGCAACACAAGCAACCATCATCAGGTGTGACAACCGGAGAAAGAAATATTTGCTCACTCAGTAAAACAAATAAACTAAATGAAATCACGACGTTTCGAATTTCAACACAAGCAACCATCATCAGGTGTAACAACCGGAGAAAGAAATATTTGCTCACTCAGTAAAACAAATAAACTAAATTAAATCACGACGTTTCGAATTGCAACACAAGCAACCATCATCAGGTGTGACAACTGGAGAAATAAATATTTGCTCACTCAGTAAAACAAATAAACTAAATTAAATCACGACGTTTCAAATTGCAACACAAGCAACCATCATCAGGTGTGACAACCGGAGAAAGAAATATGTTTTCACTCAGTAAAAAAATAAGCTAAATTAAATCACGACGTTTCGAATTGCAACACAAGCAACCATCATCAGGTGTGACAACCGGAGAAAGAAATATTTGCTCACTCAGTAAAACAAATAAACTAAATTAAATCACGACGTTTCGAATTGCAACACAAGCAACCATCATCAGGTGTGACAACCGGAGAAAGAAATATTTTTTCACTCAGTAAAAAAATAAGCTATATTAAATCACGACGTTTCGAATTGCAACACAAGCAACCATCATCAGGTGTGACAACCGGAGAAAGAAATATTTGCTCACTCAGTAAAACAAATAAACTAAATTAATTCTAGATTTAAAGCTTTCGTGACTGCTAGGATCCATACTCTTTGGTTCTATTGGGTAAAGTCACGTAGGTGAAAATAAAATAACAAAAAATCACGACGTTTCGGCCACAACACAAGCGGCCTTCATCAGGTGAAGGGACGAGACTGTCTGGAGGACAGCGCTGGAGTGGAAGAAGCCACGCTTAGATCACGACCTTTAAGCTGTGTGAATTTAAATCACGACGTTTCGAATTGCAACACAAGCAACCATCATCAGGTGTGACAACCGGAGAAATAAATATTTGCTCACTCAGTAAAACAAATAAACTAAATTAAATCACGACGTTTCGAATTGCAACACAAGCAACCATCATCAGGTGTGACAACCGGAGAAAGAAATATTTTTTCACTCAGTAAAAAAATAAGCTAAATTAAATCACGACGTTTCGAATTGCAACACAAGCAACCATCATCAGGTGTGACAACCGGAGAAAGAAATATTTGCTCACTCAGTAAAACAAATAAACTAAATTAAATCACGACATTCCGAATTGCAACACAAGCAACCATCATCAGGTGTGACAACCGGAGAAAGAAATATTTGCTCACTCAGTAAAACAAATAAACTAAATTAAATCACGACGTTTCGAATTGCAACACAAGCAACCATCATCAGGTGTGACAACCGGAGAAAGAAATATTTTTTCACTCAGTAAAAAATAAGCTAAATTAAATCACGACGTTTCGAATTGCAACACAAGCAACCATCATCAGGTGTGACAACCGGAGAAAGAAATATTTGCTCACTCAGTAAAACAAATAAACTAAATTAAATCACGACGTTTCGAATTGCAACACAAGCAACCATCATCAGGTGTGACAACCGGAGAAATAAATATTTGCTCACTCAGTAAAACAAATAAACTAAATTAATTCTAGATTTAAAGCTTTCGTGACTGCTAGGATCCATACTGTTTGGTTCTATTGGGTAAAGTCACATAGGTTAAAATAAAATAACAAAAAATCACGACGTTTCGGCCACAACACAAGCGGCCTTCATCAGGTGAAGGGACGAGACTGTCTGGAGGACAGCGCTGGAGTGGAAGAAGCCACGCTTAGATCACGACCTTTAAGCTGTGTGAAATTAAATCACGACGTTTCGAATTGCAACACAAGCAACCATCATCAGGTGTGACAACCGGAGAAAGAAATATTTGCTCACTCAGTAAAACAAATAAACTAAATTAAATCACGACGTTTCGAATTGCAACACAAGCAACCATCATCAGGTGTGACAACCGGAGAAAGAAATATGTTTTCACTCAGTAAAACAAATAAACTAAATTAAATCACGACGTTTCGAATTGCAACACAAGCAACCATCATCAGGTGTGACAACCGGAGAAAGAAATATGTTTTCACTCAGTAAAACAAATAAACTAAATTAAATCACGACGTTTCGAATTGCAACACAAGCAACCATCATCAGGTGTGACAACTGGAGAAATAAATATTTGCTCACTCAGTAAAACAAATAAACTAAATTAAATCACGACGTTTCAAATTGCAACACAAGCAACCATCATCAGGTGTGACAACCGGAGAAAGGAATATGTTTTCACTCAGTAAAAAAATAAGCTAAATTAAATCACGACGTTTCGAATTGCAACACAAGCAACCATCATCAGGTGTGACAACCGGAGAAAGAAATATTTGCTCACTCAGTAAAACAAATAAACTAAATTAAATCACGACGTTTCGAATTGCAACACAAGCAACCATCATCAGGTGTGACAACCGGAGAAAGATATATTTTTTCACTCAGTAAAAAAATAAGCTAAATTAAATCACGACGTTTCGAATTGCAACACAAGCAACCATCATCAGGTGTGACAACCGGAGAAAGAAATATTTGCTCACTCAGTAAAACAAATAAACTAAATTAAATCACGACGTTTCGAATTGCAACACAAGCAACCATCATCAGGTGTGACAACCGGAGAAAGAAATATTTGCTCACTCAGTAAAACAAATAAACTAAATTAAATCACGACGTTTCGAATTGCAACACAAGCAACCATCATCAGGTGTGACAACCGGAGAAAGAAATATGTTTTCACTCAGTAAAACAAATAAACTAAATTAAATCACGACGTTTCGAATTGCAACACAAGCAACCATCATCAGGTGTGACAACCGGAGAAAGAAATATGTTTTCACTCAGTAAAACAAATAAACTAAATTAAATCACGACGTTTCGAATTGCAACACAAGCAACCATCATCAGGTGTGACAACTGGAGAAATAAATATTTGCTCACTCAGTAAAACAAATAAACTAAATTAAATCACGACGTTTCAAATTGCAACACAAGCAACCATCATCAGGTGTGACAACCGGAGAAAGAAATATGTTTTCACTCAGTAAAAAAATAAGCTAAATTAAATCACGACGTTTCGAATTGCAACACAAGCAACCATCATCAGGTGTGACAACCGGAGAAAGAAATATTTGCTCACTCAGTAAAACAAATAAACTAAATTAAATCACGACGTTTCGAATTGCAACACAAGCAACCATCATCAGGTGTGACAACCGGAGAAAGAAATATGTTTTCACTCAGTAAAACAAATAAACTAAATTAAATCACGACGTTTCGAATTGCAACACAAGCAACCATCATCAGGTGTGACAACCGGAGAAAGAAATATGTTTTCACTCAGTAAAACAAATAAACTAAATTAAATCACGACGTTTCGAATTGCAACACAAGCAACCATCATCAGGTGTGACAACTGGAGAAATAAATATTTGCTCACTCAGTAAAACAAATAAACTAAATTAAATCACGACGTTTCAAATTGCAACACAAGCAACCATCATCAGGTGTGACAACCGGAGAAAGAAATATGTTTTCACTCAGTAAAAAAATAAGCTAAATTAAATCACGACGTTTCGAATTGCAACACAAGCAACCATCATCAGGTGTGACAACCGGAGAAAGAAATATTTGCTCACTCAGTAAAACAAATAAACTAAATTAAATCACGACGTTTCGAATTGCAACACAAGCAACCATCATCAGGTGTGACAACCGGAGAAAGATATATTTTTTCACTCAGTAAAAAAATAAGCTAAATTAAATCACGACGTTTCGAATTGCAACACAAGCAACCATCATCAGGTGTGACAACCGGAGAAAGAAATATTTGCTCACTCAGTAAAACAAATAAACTAAATTAAATCACGACGTTTCGAATTGCAACACAAGCAACCATCATCAGGTGTGACAACCGGAGAAATAAATATTTGCTCACTCAGTAAAACAAATAAACTAAATTAATTCTAGATTTAAAGCTTTCGTGACTGCTAGGATCCATACTCTTTGGTTCTATTGGGTAAAGTCACGTAGGTGAAAATAAAATAACAAAAAATCACGACGTTTCGGCCACAACACAAGCGGCCTTCATCAGGTGAAGGGACGAGACTGTCTGGAGGACAGCGCTGGAGTGGAAGAAGCCACGCTTAGATCACGACCTTTAAGCTGTGTGAATTTAAATCACGACGTTTCGAATTGCAACACAAGCAACCATCATCAGGTGTGACAACCGGAGAAAGAAATATTTGCTCACTCAGTAAAACAAATAAACTAAATTAAATCACGACGTTTCGAATTGCAACACAAGCAACCATCATCAGGTGTGACAACCGGAGAAAGAAATATGTTTTCACTCAGTAAAACAAATAAACTAAATTAAATCACGACGTTTCGAATTGCAACACAAGCAACCATCATCAGGTGTGACAACTGGAGAAATAAATATTTGCTCACTCAGTAAAACAAATAAACTAAATTAAATCACGACGTTTCAAATTGCAACACAAGCAACCATCATCAGGTGTGACAACCGGAGAAAGAAATATGTTTTCACTCAGTAAAAAAATAAGCTAAATTAAATCACGACGTTTCGAATTGCAACACAAGCAACCATCATCAGGTGTGACAACCGGAGAAAGAAATATTTGCTCACTCAGTAAAACAAATAAACTAAATTAAATCACGACGTTTCGAATTGCAACACAAGCAACCATCATCAGGTGTGACAACCGGAGAAATAAAAACAATTTTCACTCGGTGAAAATTGTTTTTATTGCTGTGGAGGGGGCGGGGAGAAAGGGGGAGGGGCGAGAAGGGGAGGGGGGAGAAAGGGGGAGGGGCGAGGAGGGAGAGGAGGGAGGAGGGAGAGAAAGGGGGGGAAAGGGGGGGGGAGAAAGAGGGAGGGGCGAGAAGGGAGGGGGGGAGAAAGGGGGAGAAAGGGGGGGGGAGGGGCGAGGAGGGAGAGGGGGGAGAAAGGGGGAGAAAGGGGGGGGGGAGAAAGGGGGAGGGGCGAGAAGGGAGGGGGAGAAAGGGGGAGAAAGGGGGGGGAGGGGCGAGGAGGGAGAGGGGGGAGAAAGGGGGAGAAAGGGGGGGGGAGAAAGGGGGAGGGGCGAGAAGGGAGGGGGAGAAAGGGGGAGAAAGGGGGGGGAGGGGCGAGGAGGGAGAGGGGGGAGAAAGGGGGGGGGAGAAAGGGGGAGGGGCGAGAAGGGAGGGGGAGAAAGGGGGAGAAAGGGGGGGGAGGGGCGAGGAGGGAGAGGGGGGGAGAAGGGGGGGGAGAAAGGGGGAGGGGGGAGTGAAGAGGGTGGTAAGGGGGGAGGGGCGAGACGAGGGGTGGGGAGGGAGGGGAAAGGGAGAGGGGGAGGGGAGGGAGGAGCCCCCCCCACTTCCAGCCAATCACTGACTGTGCCCTGACGTCCCCACCACCACCCCCCACCCACCCACCCCCCCACAGCAGCCAATGAGCGCGCAGCGTTACGTAACTCGTGGTTTAATATTCCGCGAGTCTGTCGGTAAAAGTCGCGCGGAGAGAAAATTAAAAATAATTAAAATTTAAAATGAAATTAAAAATGAAAATTAAAAAACACGTTAAATTTAAACGAAATAAATAAATTTTGATTTAAAGCTTTCGTGACTGCAGTAATTCATATTCTTAGCTCTTTCGGTAAAGTCACGTTGAAGGGAAACAATAAAATAATAAATATAATATATAAATATAATAAATATATATTAAATGTATTTTTTATATAATAAATATATATTTATTACATATTTGTAAAATTATAAATATAATATATAAATATAATAAATATATATTAAATACATTTTTTATTATATAATGAATATATATTTATTATATTTATAATTTTATTGTTTCCCTCCAACGTGACTTTAGCGAAAGAGCTAAGAATATGATAATAAATATATATATATTTATTATATTTATAATTTTATTGTTTCCCTTCAACGTGACTTTACCGAAAGAGCTAAGATTATGATAATAAATATATTTATTATATTTATAATTTTATTGTTTCCCTTCAACGTGACTTTACCGAAAGAGCTAAGATTATGATAATAAATATATTTATTATATTTATAATTTTATTGTTTCCCTTCAACGTGACTTTACCGAAAGAGCTAAGATTATGATAATAAATATATTTATTATATTTATAATTTAATTGTTTCCCTTCAACGTGACTTTACCGAAAGAGCTAAGAATAAGATAATAAATATATATTTATTATATTTATAATTTTATTGTTTCCCTTCAACGTGACTTTACCGAAAGAGCTAAGAATATGATAATAAATATATATTTATTATATTTATCATTTTATTGTTTCCCTTCAACGTGACTTTACCGAAAGAGCTAAGAATATGACAATAAATATATATTTATTATATTTATAATTTTATTGTTTCCCTTCAACGTGACTTTACCGAAAGAGCTAAGATTATGATAATAAATATATTTATTATATTTATAATTTTATTGTTTCCCTTCAACGTGACTTTACCGAAAGAGCTAAGAATAAGATAATAAATATATTTATTATATTTATAATTGTATTGTTTCCCTTCAACGTGACCTTACCGAAAGAGCTAAGAATATGATAATAAATATATATTTATTATATTTATAATTTTATTGTTTCCCTTCAACGTGACTTTACCGAAAGAGCTAAGAATATGACAATAAATATATATTTATTATATTTATAATTTTATTGTTTCCCTTCAACGTGACTTTACCGAAAGAGCTAAGATTATGATAATAAATATATTTATTATATTTATAATTTTATTGTTTCCCTTCAACGTGACTTTACCGAAAGAGCTAAGAATAAGATAATAAATATATTTATTATATTTATAATTGTATTGTTTCCCTTCAACGTGACCTTACCGAAAGAGCTAAGAATATGATAATAAATATATATTTATTATATTTATAATTTTATTGTTTCCCTTCAACGTGACTTTACCGAAAGAGCTAAGAATATGACAATAAATATATATTTATTATATTTATAATTTTATTGTTTCCCTTCAACGTGACTTTACCGAAAGAGCTAAGGATATGATAATAAATAAATGCAAAATAATTTAAAAATAAAACCAAAAGCCCCCTCCCCCCACCCACGCCGTATCGATCACAACGCCAGGCGCTCTTTCCTCTCCGCCTGATGAAGGCCGCTTGTGTTGTCACAGGTACACCACGTGGTGTTGCGGGGGTACACCACGTGGTGTCGCGGGGGTACACCACGTGGTGTCGCGGGGGTACACCACGTGGTGTCGCGGGGGTACACCACGTGGTGTCGCGGGGGTACACCACGTGGTGTCGCGTGGGTACACCACGTGGTGTCGCGGGGGTACACCACGTGGTGTCGCGGGGGTACACCACGTGGTGTCAAAGGTACACCACGTGGTGTCACAGGTACACCACGTGTTGTCGCGGGGACCACCACGTGGTGTCGCGGGGTACACCACGTGGTGTCGCGGGGGTACACCACGTGGTGTCACAGGTACACCACGTGGTGTCGCGGGGGTACACCACGTGGTGTCACAGGTACACCACGTGGTGTCCTGGGGTACACCACGTGGTGTCGCGGGGGTACACCACGTGGTGTCACAGGTACACCACGTGGTGTCGCGGGGGTACACCACGTGGTGTCGCGGGGGTACACCACGTGGTGGTCCCTGTGACACCACGTGGTGTCACAGGGACCACCACGTCCCTGTGACACCACGTGGTGTCCTGGATCTCTCAGTGTCTCCCCGTGTCTCTCCATCATCTCGCCGTGTCTCTGTGTCTCTGTGTCTCCCCGAGTCTCTGTATCTCTGTGTCTCCCCGTGTCTCTGTGCCTCAGTGTCTCCCCGTGTCTCTGTGTCTCTCAGTGTATCTGTGTCTTCCCGTGTCTCTATGTCTCCCCGTGTCTCTGTGTCTCCCTGTGTCTCAGTGTCTCCCCGTGTCTCTGTGTCTTCCCGTGTCTCTGTGTCTCCCCGTGTCTCTCCATCATCTCCCCGTGTCTCTGTGTCTCTGTGTCTCCCCGTGTCTCTCTGTCTCTGTGTATCCCCGTGTCTCTGTATCCCCGTGTCTCTGTGTCTCAGTGTTTCCCCGTGTATCTGTGTCTCCCCGTGTCTCTGTGTCTCCCCGTGTCTCTGTGTCTCCCCGTGTCTCTCCATCATCTCCCGGTGTCTCTGTGTCTTCCCGTGTCTCCCCGTGTCTCTGTGTCTCTGTGTCTCCCCGTGTCTTCCCGTGTCTCTGTGTCTCTGTGTCTCTGTCTCCCGTGTCTCTGTGTCTCCCCGTGTCTCTGTGTCTCTGTGTTTTCCCGTGTCTCTGTGTCTCCCCGTGTCTCTGTGTCTCCCCGTGTCTCTGTGTCTCTGTGTATCTCCGTGTGTCTGTATCCCCGTGTCTCTGTGTCTCAGTGTTTCCCCGTGTCTCTGTGTCTCCCCGTGTCTCTGTGTCTCTGTGTCTCTGTGTCTCCCCGTGTCTCTGTGTCTCCCCGTGTCTCTGTGTCTCTGTGTATCCCCGTGTCTCTGTATCCCCGTGTCTCTGTGTCTCAGTGTTTCCCCGTGTATCTGTGTCTCCCCGTGTCTCTGTGTCTCTCAGTGTCTCTGTGTATCTCTGTGTCTCTGTGTCTCCCCGTGTCTCTGTGTCTCTGTGTATCCCCGTGTCTCTGTATCCCCGTGTCTCTGTGTCTCAGTGTTTCCCCGTGTATCTGTGTCTCCCCGTGTCTCTGTCTCTCAGTGTCTCTGTGTTTTCCCGTGTCTCTGTGTCTCTGTCTCCCGTGTCTCTGTGTCTCCCCGTGTCTCTGTGTCTCTGTCTTCCCCTGTCTATGTGTCTCCCCGTGTCTCTGTGTCTCCCCGTGTCTCTGTGTCTTCCCGTGTCTCTGTGGCTCTGTGTCTCCCCGTGTCTCTGTGTCTCCCCGTGTCTCTCCATCATCTCCCCGTGTCTCTGTGTCTTCCCGTGTCAGTGTGTCTCCCCGTGTCTCTGTGTCTCCCCGTGTCTCTCCATCATCTCCCCGTGTCTGTGTGTCTCCCCGTGTCTCTGTGTCTCCCCGTGTCTCTGTGTCTCCCCGTGTCTCTCCATCATCTCCCCGTGTCTGTGTCTCTCCCCGTGTCTCTGTGTCTCTGTGTCTCCCGTGTCTCTCCATCATCTCCCCGTGTGTGTGTCACTATGTGTGTGTCACTGTGTGTGTTACTGTGTGTGTGTCACTGTGTGTGTGTGTCACTGTGTGTGTCACTGTGTGTGTGTCACTGTGTGTGTGTGTCACTGGGTCATGTAGCCCGCATGCCCAGCCACCGCATGCCGAAACAGCTTTTGTTCGGCCGGATTGAGGGGGCTAAGCGGGCGCGGCACGGGCTAGAGAAGAGATGGAGTGATGTGGTACAGGAGGACGTGGAGCTGAGTGGACTTGCCGATGACTGGTACCAGCGGTGTCAAGATCGGCCTCTGTGGAGGAGGCTCGTGAAGGATGCTACTGGGCAGTTGGAGGCAGTCGCCCTCCAACAACAACGGAGGGCGGAGGAGCGACGCTCAGAACAACGAGCGGAGCGCCGGGTGGCTAAAGCACAGCAGGTTGGCACAGTAGGGGGCACAGGTGGTGCATCAGCCAGTAGTCATCTCAGTCAGTCGACCCGTGGCACCTGGGTCTGCCCCGTGACCTCCTGCCAGCGGGCGTTCGACACTTCACGTGGCCTCAGGGTGCACATAGCCTGGCACAAGCGTCGTGGTGACGTCACCGCCACTGTGTGTCACTGTGTGTGTCACTGTGTGTGTGTGTCACTGTGTGTGTGTCACTGTGTATGTGTCACTCTGCGTGTGTTACTGTGTGTGTGTCTGTCACTGTATGTGTGTTACTGTGTGTGTGTGTCACTGTGTGTGTGTCACTGTGAGTGTGTGTCACAGTGTGTGTCATTGTGTGTGTCATTGTGTCTGTGTGTGTGTGTAGGAGTGGTGGGTGTAGTGGTTAGCGCTACGCTGCGCTACGTGTGTGTGCCTGTGTGTAATATGTGTGTAATGTGTGTCTGTGTGTAGGGAGTGGTGGGTGTAGTGGTTAGCGCTACGCCGCGCTACGAACCTGGCGACCCGAGTTCAATTCCCGCTCACGGCCACCACCATCCAGTGACGATTCTATGAACCGGTCCCGGGCCTCCCCTAGGTCGATTTAGCCTCAAATGAGTGCCTGGTGTAGTGGTGGTGGTGTAGGGGTGGTGGTGTAATGGTGGTGGTGTGGTGAGTGGTGAGTGAGTGAGTGATGAGTGAGTGGTGAGTGAGTGAGTGAGTCATGGTGAGTGAATGAGTGGTGGTGAGTGAGTGGTGTGGTGAGTGGTGAGTGAGTGAGTGGTGAGTGAGTGAGTGGTGAGTGAGTGAGTCATGGTGAGTGAATGAGTGGTGGTGAGTGGTGAGTGAGTGGTGAGTGAGTGGTGAGTGAGTGAGTGGTGAGTGGTGAGCGAGTGGTGAGTGGGTGGTGGGTGTTGAGTGGGTGGTGAGTGAGTGGTGGTGAGTGGTGAGTGAGTGGTGGTGAGTGGTGGTGAGAGGTGAGTGAGTGAGTGAGTGGTTAGTGAGTGAGTGAGTGGTGAGTGAGTGGTGAGTGAGTGAGTGAGTGGTGACTGGTGGTGAGTGAGTGAGTGGTGAGTGAGAGGTGAGTGAGTGGGTGAGTGGTGAGTGGGTGGTGAGTGGTGAGTGAGCGAGTGGTGAGTGGTGAGTGAGTGGTGAGTGAGTGAGTGAGTGGTGAATGAGAGGTTGGTGAGTGGGTGGTGAGTGGTGAGTGAGTGAGTGACTGAGTAAGTGGGTGAATGAGTGAGTGTGTGCGTGAGTGAGTGAGTGTGTGAGTGAGTGTGTGAGTGAGTGGTGAGTGAGTGAGTGTGTGACTGAGTGAGTGAGTGGTGAGTGAGTGAGTGAGTGGTGAGTAAGTGAGTGAGTGGTGAGTCGTGGTGAGTGAGTGAGTGGTGAGTGAGTGGTGAGTGAGAGGTGAGTGAGTGGTTAGTGAGTGAGTGGTGAGTGGTGGTGAGTGAGTGAGTGGCTAGTGAGTGAGTGAGTGGTGAGTGAGTGGTGAGTGAGTGAGTGGGTGAGTGAGTGAGTGGTGAGTGAGTGAGTGAGTCGTGGTGAGTGAATGAATGGTGGTGAGAGGTGAGTGAGTGGTGAGTGAGTGAGTGAGTCGTGGTGAGTGAATGAATGGTGGTGAGTGGTGAGTGAGTGAGTGGTGAGTGGGTGGTGAGTGGTGAGTGAGTGAGTGGTGAGTGAGTGAGTGGTGAGTGAGTGAGTGGTGAGTGAGTGGTGAGTGGGTGGTGAGTGTTGAGTGGGTGGTGAGTGGTGAGTGAGTCGTAGTGAGTGGTGGTGAGTGAGTGGTGAGTGAGCGGTGAGTGAGTGGTGGTGAGTGAGTCGTGGTGAGTGGTGGTGAGTGAGTGAGTGAGTGGTGAGTGAGTGAGTGAGTGGTGAGTGAGTGGTGAGTGAGTGATTGAGTGGTGACTGGTGGTGAGTGAGTGGTGAGTGAGAGGTGAGTGAGTGGGTGAGTGGTGAGTGGGTGGTGAGTGAGTGGTGATTGAGTGGTGAGTGAGTGAGTGTGTGACTGAGTGAGTGAGTGGTGAGTGAGTGAGTGAGTGGTGAGTAAGTGAGTGAGTGGTGAGTCGTGGTGAGTGAGTGAGTGGTGAGTGAGTGGTGAGTGAGAGGTGAGTGAGTGGTTAGTGAGTGAGTGGTGAGTGGTGGTGAGTGAGTGAGTGGCTAGTGAGTGAGTGAGTGGTGAGTGAGTGGTGAGTGAGTGAGTGGGTGAGTGAGTGAGTGAGTGGTGAGTGAGTGAGTGAGTCGTGGTGAGTGAATGAATGGTGGTGAGAGGTGAGTGAGTGGTGAGTGAGTGAGTGAGTCGTGGTGAGTGAATGAATGGTGGTGAGTGGTGAGTGAGTGAGTGGTGAGTGGGTGGTGAGTGGTGAGTGAGTGAGTGGTGAGTGAGTGAGTGGTGAGTGAGTGAGTGGTGAGTGAGTGGTGAGTGGGTGGTGAGTGTTGAGTGGGTGGTGAGTGAGTGGTGAGTGAGTCGTAGTGAGTGGTGGTGAGTGAGTGGTGAGTGAGCGGTGAGTGAGTGGTGGTGAGTGAGTCGTGGTGAGTGGTGGTGAGTGAGTGAGTGAGTGGTGAGTGAGTGATTGAGTGGTGACTGGTGGTGAGTGAGTGGTGAGTGAGAGGTGAGTGAGTGGGTGAGTGGTGAGTGGGTGGTGAGTGGTGAGTGAGTGAGTGAGTGGTGATTGAGTGGTGAGTGGTGGTGAGTGAATGAGTGAGTGGTGAGTGAGTGGTTGGTGAGTGTGTGAGTGAGTGAGTGGTGAGTGAGAGGTGAGTGAGTGAGTGAGTGGCGAGTGAGTGAGTGAGTGGTGAGTGAGTGGTGAGTGAGTGGGCGAGTGAGTGAGTGAGTGGTGAGTGAGTGAGTCGTGGTGAGTGGTGGTGAGTGAGTGAGTCGTGGTGAGTGAGTGGTGAGTGAGAGGTGAGTGAGTGGGTGAGTGGTGAGTGGGTGGTGAGTGAGTGAGTGGTGATTGAGTGGTGAGTGGTGGTGAGTGAATGAGTGAGTGGTGAGTGAGTGGTTGGTGAGTGTGTGAGTGAGTGAGTGGTGAGTGAGTGAGTCGTGGTGAGTGGTGGTGAGTGAGTGAGTCGTGGTGAGTGAGTGGTGAGTGAGTGGTGAGTGAGTGGCGAGTGAGTGAGTGAGTGGTGAGTGAGTGGTGAGTGAGTGGGTGAGTGAGTGGTGAGTGAGTAGTGAGTGAGTGAGTCGTGGTGAGTGGTGGTGAGTGAGTGAGTCGTGGTGAGTGAGTGGTGAGTGAGTGGTGAGTGAGTGGGTGAGTGAGTGGTGAGTGAGTGGTGAGTGGTGGTGAGTGAGTGAGTGGTGAGTGAGTGAGTTGTGAGTGAGTCAGAGGTGAGTGAGTGGTGAGTGAGTGAGTGAATGAGTGAGTGGTGAGTGTGTGAGTGAGTGAGTGGTGAGTGAGTGAGTAAGTGGTGAGTGAGTAGTGAGTGAGTGAGTGGTGAGTGTGTGAGTGAGTGAGTGGTGGTGAGTGAGTGAGTGGTGAGTGACTGAGTAGTGAGTGAGTGGTGAGTGAGTGAGTGGTGAGTTAGTGGTGAGTGAATGAGTGAGTGGTGAGTGTGTGAGTGAGTGAGTGGTGAGTGAGTGAGTAAGTGGTGAGTGAGTAGTGAGTGAGTGGTGGTGAGTGGTGAGTGTGTGAGTGAGTGGTGGTGAGTGAGTGAGTGGTGAGTGAGGGAGTGGTGAGTGAGTGGTGAGTGGTGCTGAGTGAGTGAGTGGTGAGTGAGTGGTGAGTTAGTGGTGAGTGAGTGGTGGTGAGTGAGTGGTGAGTGGTGCTGAGTGAGTGAGTGGTGAGTGAGTGGTGCTGAGTGAGTGAGTGGTGAGTGAGTGGTGAGTGAGTGGGTGAGTGAGTGGTGAGTGAGTGGTGGTGAGTGAGTGGTGAGTGTGTGAGTGGTGAGTGAGTGGTGAGTGAGTGGTGAGTGGTGCTGAGTGAGTGAATGGTGAGTGAGTGGTGAGTAGTGGTGAGTGTGGGAGTTGTTGTTGAGTTCGTGGTTTGCCTGAGTCTCCTGCAAGTCCACAGATAAGAGGCAGCCAGCCTCGCCGATTCGATGCGGTCAGCTGAACCAGACACTGAACCGGATACTGAACCAGATAGTGAACCAGACACTGAACCAGATAGTGAACAACGCTCACACCGCTGGCTGGGCTCGATACGCGAATGAGGCAGACACAGCTCTCAAATAATAATAATGATGACTGCATTGTGTCTGTGTGTGTGTCTGTGTTTGTGTGTCTGTGTGAGTCTGTGTGTCTGTGTGTGTGTGTCTGTGTGTGTGTCTGTGTGTCTGTGTGTCAGTGTGTGTGTGGCTGTGTGTGTGTGTCTCTGTGTGTGTGTCTGTGTGTCAGTGTGTGTGTCTGTGTGTGTGTCTGTGTGTGTGTGTCTGTGTGTGTGTGTCTGTGTGTGTGTCTCTGTGTTTGTGTGTGTGTGTCTATGTGTGTGTGACTCTGTGTGTGTGACTCTGTGTGTGTCTGTGTGTGTGTGTCTGTGTCTCTGTGTCTGTGTGTGTGTCCCTGTGTCTGTGTGTGTCTGTGTGTGTGTCTCTGTGTGTGTCTCTGTGTGTGTGTCTCTCTGTTTCGGTATGCTGTGGCTGGGCATGCGGGCTACATGACCCAGCCATCGCAGCCTTGCCTGCCGGAGGAGCTCACCAATGGGACCCTGCCCAGATCTTTCAAGGATTTGTGAGCTCCTCACACAATCCAGTCTGGTTAAACCCAGGATGGATCGTAGGCAGGCTAGCCTAAATGTTTCTAACCGGCGAAGATGTTCCATTAGGTGGGTCCACGTTTCGCAAGCGTAGAGAAGGGAGGGAATGACCGTGGCCGAGAAAACCTGAAGCTTAGTGCGGAGCGACAGACCAGGTAGCTTCCACACAGCGTTACGCAACCGATGAAAAGATATTGCCGCTCGACTGATTCAGAGTGAGACCTCTGCTGTTAAACTGGAGCCGGTCATAAGCACACTGCCCAGGTATGGGAAACTCTCCACTCTCTCCACAACTGCCCCATCACCGATTGGGAGTTGTGGGGGTGGAGTGTCCGATGGTACAAAATACCCAGGCAGGTGCTTAGTATTTGGTGGGTCTGATGGTAAGGCCCCACCTCGTAGTGGCACGCTCCAGTTTCAGCAGCAGCGTCTCCAACTCCTCCTCTAAATGAGCAGCTATTACCAAATCATCGGCATACATAACGTGGTTGAGCAATAGGGAGCCATCCCTTGACCGCACCCAGGCATCGATCAGCCTCCCATTATATCTGTACCATATGGAGATTCCCCCGGTACAGCTATTGAAGGCTTCACGAACTACACACACACCCAAACACCCACACACCCACACACGCACACCCAAACACCCACACACCCACACACGCACACCCACACACCTACACACACACCCATACACACACACACCAACACACACAACAACAACCGCCATTCTCCACTAAGTGGCGGGGACGTCACCACGACGCTTGTGCCAGGCTATGTGCACCTTGAGGCCACGTGAAGTGTCGAACGCCCGCTGGCAGGAGGTCACGGGGCAGACCCAGGTGCCACGGGTCGACTGACTGAGATCACTGGCTGATGCACCACCTGTGCCCCCTACTGTGCCAACCTGCTGCGCTTTAGCCACCCAACGCTCCGCTCGTTGTTCTGAGCGTCGCTCCTCCGCCCTCCGTTGTTGTTGGAGGGCGACTGCCTCCAACTGCCCAGTAGCGTCCTTCACGAGCCTCCTCCACAGAGGCCGATCTTGACACCGCTGGTACCAGTCATCGGCAAGTCCATTCAGCTCCACGTCCTCCTGTACCACATCACTCCATCTCTTCTCTAGCCCGTGCCGCGCCCGTTTAGACCCCTCAATCCGGCCGAACAAAAGCTGTTTCGGAATGCGGTGGCTGGGCATGCGGGCTACATGACCCAGCCAACGCAGCCTTGCCCGCCGGAGGAGCTCACCGATGGGACCTTGCCCAGATCTTTCAAGGATTTGTGAGCTCCTCACACAATCCAGCCTGGTTAAGCCTAGGATGGATCGTAGGCAGGCCAGCCTAAATGTTTCTAACCGGCGAAGATGTTCCATTAGGGGGGTCCACGTTTCGCAAGCGTAGAGAAGGGAGGGAATGACCGTGGCCGAGAAGACCTGAAGCTTAGTGCGGAGCGACAGACCAGGTTGCTTCCACACAGCGTTACCAACACAGACCCACATACACACACTCACACACCCACACACACACCCACACATACACACACACACACACCCACACACACACACCCACACACACACCCACACACACACACGCCCACACACACACCCACACACACAGCGACTACAGGAGATATGCACAGCCAACGTTCGTTTTAATCATGGACATGACGCCTCACTCAGCCACGAGTCTAACGCAGAGGTCTAGATTAACACAGAGATCTAGATTAACACAGAGGTCTAGATTAACACAGAGGTCTAGATTAACACAGAGGTCTCGATTAACACAGAGGTCTCGATTAACACACAGGGGTCTAGATTAACACAGAGGTCTAGATTAAGACAGAGGTCTAGATTAACACAGAGGTCTAGATTAACACACAGAGGTCTAGATTAACACAGAGGTCTGGATTAACGCAGAGGTCTAGATTAACACAGAGGTCTCGATTAACACAGAGGGGTCTAGAGTAACACAGGTCTAGATTAACACAGATGGGTCTAGATTAACACAGAGGTCTAGATTAACACAGAGGTCTAGATTAACACAGATGGGTCTAGATTAACACAGAGGTCTAGATTAACACAGAGGTCTAGATTAACACAGAGGGGTCTAGATTAACACAGAGAGATCTAGATTAACACAGATGGGTCTAGATTAACACAGAGGTCTAGATTAACACAGAGGTCTAGATTAACACAGAGGTCTAGATTAACACAGAGGTCTAGAATAACACAGAGGTCTAGATTAACACAGAGGTCTAGATTAAAACAGAGGTCTAGATTAACACACAGAGGTCTAGATTAACACAGAGGTCTAGATTAACACACCGGGGTCTCGATTAACACAGAGGTCTAGATTAACACAGATGGGTCTAGATTAACACAGAGGTCTAGATTAACACAGAGGTCTAGATTAACACAGAGGGGTCTAGATTATCACAGAGGTCTAGATTAACACAGAGGTCTAGATTAACACACCGGGGTCTCGATTAACACAGAGGTCTAGATTAACACAGAGGTCTAGATTAACACAGAGGTCTAGATTAACACACAGGTCTAGATTAACACAGAGATCTAGATTAACACAGAGGTCTAGATTAACACACCGGTGTCTCGATTAACACACAGGTCTAGATTAACACAGGGGTCTAGATTAACACAGAGAGGGCTAGATTAACACAGAGGTCTAGATTAACACAGAGGTGTAGATTAACACAGAGGTCTCGATTAACACACAGGGGTCTAGATTAACACAGAGGTTTAGATTAACACAGAGGTCTAGATTAACACAGAGGTCTAGATTAACACACAGAGGTCTAGATTAACACAGAGGTCTGGATTAACGCAGAGGTCTAGATTAACACAGAGGTCTCGATTAATACAGAGGGGTCTAGAGTAACACAGAGGTCTAGATTAACACAGATGGGTCTAGATTAACACAGAGGTCTAGATTAACACAGAGGTCTAGATTAACACAGATGGGTCTAGATTAACACAGAGGTCTAGATTAACACAGAGGGGTCTAGATTAACACAGAGATCTAGATTAACACAGATGGGTCTAGATTAACACAGAGGTCTAGATTAACACAGAGGTCTAGATTAACACAGAGGTCTAGATTAACACAGAGGTCTAGAATAACACAGAGGTCTAGATTAACACAGAGGTCTAGATTAACACAGGGGTCTAGATTAACACAGAGGTCTTGATTAACACAGATGGGTCTAGATTAACACAGAGGTCTAGATTAACACAGATGGGTCTCGATTAACACAGAGGTCTACATTAACACAGATGGGTCTAGATTAACACAGAGGTCTAGATTAACACAGAGGTCTAGATTAACACAGAGGGGTCTAGATTAACACAGAGGTCTAGATTAACACAGAGGTCTAGATTAACACACCGGGGTCTCGATTAACACAGAGGTCTAGATTAACACAGAGGTCTAGATTAACACAGAGGTCTAGATTAACACAGAGGTCTAGATTAACACAGAGGTCTAGATTAACACAGAGGTCTAGATTAACACAGATGTCTAGATTAACACAGATGGGTCTAGATTAACACAGAGGTCTAGATTAACACATAGGTCTCGATTAACACAGAGGTCTAGATTAACACAGAGGTCTAGATTAACACAGAGGTCTAGATTAACACAGGGGTCTAGATTAATACGGAGGTCTAGATTAACAGAGGGGTCTAGATTAACACATAGGTCTCGATTAACACAGAGGTCTAGATTAACACAGATGGGTCTAGATTAGCACAGAGGTCTAGATTGACACATAGGTCTAGATTAACACAGAGGGGTCTAGATTAACACAGAGGTCTAGATTAACACAGATGGGTCTAGGTTAACACAGAGAGATCTAGATTAACACAGATGGGTCTAGATTAACACAGAGGTCTAGATTAACACAGAGGTCTAGATTAACACAGAGGGGTCTAGATTAACACAGAGGTCTAGATTAACACAGGGGTCTAGATTAACACACAGGTCTAGATTAAAACAGAGGTCTAGATTAACACACAGAGGTCTAGATTAACACAGAGGTCTAGATTAACACAGAGGTCTAGATTAACACAGGGGTCTAGATTAACACACAGGTCTAGATTAACACAGAGGTCTAGATTAACACAGAGGTCTAGATTAACACAGAGGGGTCTAGATTAACACAGAGGTCTAGATTAACACAGAGGGGTCTAGATTAACACAGAGGGGTCTAGATTAACGCAGAGGTCTAGATTAACACAGAGGTCTAGATTAACACAGAGGTCTAGATTAACACACAGGGGTCTAGATTAACACAGAGGTCTAGATTAACACAGAGGTCTAGATTAACACAGAGGTCTAGATTAACACAGAGGTCTAGATTAAGACAGAGGTCTAGATTAACACAGAGGTCTAAATTAACACAGAGGTCTAGATTAACACAGAGGTCTAGATTAGCACAGAGGTCTAGATTAACACAGAGGTCTAGATTAACACAGAGGGGTCTAGATTAACACAGAGGTCTAGATTAACAAAGATGGGTCTAGGTTAACACAGAGAGATCTAGATTACCACAGATGGGTCTAGATTAACACAGAGGTCTAGATTAACACAGAGGTCTAGATTAACACAGAGGGGTCTAGATTAACACAGAGGTCTAGATTAACACAGGGGTCTAGATTAACACACAGGTCTAGATTAAAACAGAGGTCTAGATTAACACACAGAGGTCTAGATTAACACAGAGGTCTAGATTAACACAGAGGTCTAGATTAACACAGGGGTCTAGATTAACACACAGGTCTAGATTAACACAGAGGTCTAGATTAACACAGAGGTCTAGATTAACACAGAGGGGTCTAGATTAACACAGAGGTCTAGATTAACACAGAGGGGTCTAGATTAACACAGAGGGGTCTAGATTAACACAGAGGTCTAGATTAACACACTGGGGTCTAGATTAACACAGAGGTCTAGATTGACACAGATGGGTCTAGATTAACACAGAGGTCTAGATTAACACAGAGGTCTAGATTAACACAGAGGGTCTAGATTAACACAGATGGGTCTAGATTAACACAGAGGTCTAGATTAACACAGAGGTCTAGATTAACACAGGGGTCTAGATTAACACACAGGTCTAGATTAACACAGAGGTCTAGATTAACACAGAGGGGTCTAGATTAACACAGAGGTCTAGATTAACACAGAGGGGTCTAGATTAACACAGATGGGTCTAGATTAACACAGAGGTCTAGATTAACACAGAGGTCTAGATTAACACAGAGGTCTAGATTAACACACAGGGGTCTAGATTAACACAGAGGTCTAGATTAACACAGAGGTCTAGATTAACACAGAGGTCTAGATTAACACAGAGGTCTAGATTAACACAGAGGTCTAGATTAACACAGAGGTCTAGATTAACACAGAGGTCTAGATTAACACAGAGGTCTAGATTAACACACTGGGGTCTAGATTAACACAGAGGTCTAGATTGACACAGATGGGTCTAGATTAACACAGAGGTCTAGATTAACACAGAGGGTCTAGATTAACACAGATGGGTCTAGATTAACACAGAGGTCTAGATTAACACAGAGGTCTAGATTAACACACCGGGGTCTCGATTAACACAGAGGTCTAGATTAACACAGATGGGTCTAGATTAACACAGAGGTCTAGATTAACACAGAGGTCTAGATTAACACAGAGGGTCTAGATTAACACAGATGGGTCTAGATTAACACAGAGGTCTAGATTAACACAGAGGTCTAGATTAACACACCGGGGTCTCGATTAACACAGAGGTCTAGATTAACACAGATGGGTCTAGATTAACACAGAGGTCTAGATTAACACAGAGGTCTAGATTAACACAGAGGTGTAGATTAACACAGGGGTCTAGATTAACACAGAGGTCTAGATTAACACAGATGGGTCTAGATTAACACAGAGGTCTAGATTAACACAGATGGGTCTAGATTAACACAGACGTCTAGATTAACACAGAGGTCTAGATTAACACAGATGTCTAGATTAACACAGAGGTCTAGATTAACACAGAGGTCTAGATTAACATAGAGGTCTAGATTAACACAGGGGTCTAGATTAACACAGAGGTCTAGATTAACACACCGGGGTCTCGATTAACACAGAGGTCTAGATTAACACAGATGGGTCTAGATTAGCACAGAGGTCTAGATTAACACAGAGGTCTAGATTAACACAGAGGGGTCTAGATTAACACAGAGGTCTAGATTAACACAGATGGGTCTAGGTTAACACAGAGAGATCTAGATTAACACAGATGGGTCTAGATTAACACAGAGGTCTAGATTAACACAGAGGTCTAGATTAACACAGAGGGGTCTAGATTAACACAGAGGTCTAGATTAACACAGAGGTCTAGTTTAACACAGAGGTCTAAATTAACACAGAGGTCTAGATTAACACACAGTGAACCCACAGAGACCCACAGAGACCCACACAGAGACCCACAGAGACCCACAGAGACCCACAGAGAGACTCACAGAGAAACCCACAGAGACCCACAGAGAGACCCACAGAGACCCACAGAGAGACCCACAGAGACCCACAGAGACCCACAGAGACCCACACAGACACCCACAGAGATCCACAGAGAGACCCACAGAGACCCACAGAGACCCACAGAGCCTCACAGAGAGACCCACAGAGACCCACAGAGACCCACAGAGACCCACAGAGCCTCACAGAGAAACCCACAGAGAGACCCACAAAGAGACCCACAGAGCCCCACACAGAGCCCCACACAGAGACCCACACAGAGACCCACACAGAGACCCACGCCAGACAGACAGACAGGACACGGGGTTGGGTGGTCCTCCCTTTGCTCGACCCCCTTGCTAGAGCCCCTGCTGCTTGACCCCCTTGCGTTTGGCCAGCCCCGCATTGCCACCGCCTCCACCGCCTCCACCGCCACCACCACCGCCCTTGCCCGCCGGTGCGAGCGCCGCATACTGCTCTTCCTTGCGCAGCGGTCCCACAGGGGCATAGCCGCTGGTGTCACCGTCACCGCCGCCACCACCACCTCCTCCGCCACCTCCCTTCGTCTTCGTCTTCCTCGTCGAGGTCTCGCCCAGCTCGTAGGGACTCTCCTCATTGGCTTCCTGGTAGATGTCGTACTCCAGATTCTTGGCGGCGGGGGGGGAGGAGAGCGAGTTGTGGGTGAGCGCTGTGGGTGAGCGTTGTGGGTGAGCGTTGTGGGTTGGGTGAGCGTTGTGGGTTGGGTGAGGGTTGTGGGTGAGCGTTGTGGGTGAGCGTTGTGGGTTGGGTGAGGGTTGTGGGTGAGGGTTAGGGGTTAACTGCATCACAAAAGTAACCTGCGGCGCTGCCGCGCCTATCTGCCGTCATCGGGGGGGAAAGAACGGTGATCCAATCTCCGACCGGCCAGGAACAGGCTCGCGGACCTGCAGAGCGTTTCCCTGAGGTCCTGGGGGGAGGGGAAATCGCTCAGCCCAGCCGCCTGAGCAACGGTCCGAAACCTCGCCGCCCATTTCCCCCTCGGCATCAGGAGGAGTGGTGGCGGACGATGCCAACCCCAGCCGCGAGCGATGATGAAATTCTCGCTCGCAACTTTCGTCAGCTAGCTGAGGCCAGGCCACCTTAGGTTGGAATGGGGTCCTGGGTGTACACCCACCGCCGGAGCGGAAGAATGGCAGGCGCATCTTACAGATGACTAGTCGATGGTCAGAGGGCAGATCAGCTCCATGGTAGGTCCTGGTGTCAAGGACATGGGCTCGAATCCGTTGGTCCATCACTACGTAGTCCGGCAGATGTTCTTGCTTGGACCCGGCGTGCATCCATGATGTTGCGTGGATGCGCCGATGCCGGAACAGCGTGTTGGTAATTACAAGCCCGTGGGCTGCACAAAAATCTAGCAGCCTCCTACCGTTGTTATTGAGCTGATCTGGCCCATGCCCTCCAATCACTCCAGACCAGGTGCCAGCACCGTGACCAACTCGGGCATTGAAGTCACCCAACAAGATGACTCTATCCCGAGGGGCCACTTTAGCCAGCACCTGTGACAGTAGGTCACAGAAGGCATCTGACTCATCGGCCTTGCCTGCATCCCTCCACGGATGTTCATCTTCGGCGGGGGCATAAGTAACCACGACCACCACTCCTCGCCTCCGGCTGACGGGAAGGCGAGCCCAAAGTAGCCTGGGGCTTACAGCTTCCCACACCCCGGGAATCACAACCCCCTACCTCCTCCTTGGTGCCGGATGGCAACGCTGTGGTGAGCAGTGCCGTGGGGAGGAGGGCCAAATTCGATTGGTCAATCCCCTCATGGCGTTTGCAGCCACCACAGCGGCCAAGCGGGGGCTCTGGATGGGTGCGTTATGCCGGTAACCCCTCCACCTTCAATTTAATTACCACAAAACCACGTCTAAAATCTTCTTCTTTGGTTCTTTCGGTAAGGTCACGTAGAATGAGAATAGAATAATAAAATAACACAATAAAATTCTCACGACGTTTCGGCCACAACGCAAGCGGCCGTCTTCAGGTGAAAGGTACAGACCTGTCGGGACGACAGAGCTTCAGTGAACGATGTTAAGATTCGTAGCGACTTTTCAGCTGGTTGGGAGAAGTGAGGTACCTTGACAAAGGTGTTTACATATCAAATAGCTGAGGGATTAGCTTGTGACTGGTCACAGGAATGGCTATGTTAAAGTCAAAAACCTACACATATCTAACTAACAAGCTTTTGTGCCGGAGGCCTCAGGGGGACAGGCGTCCATGATGTCTCCTGGCCAAACCCCAGTTGGCGGAGCCAGGAGACTGAATCCCGTACCCTCGGGGCTCCTCCAGAAACAACGAAAAGCCACCAGCGGGTGGCCACGTTGGAATGTTCGAACGCTCCCTGCGGAGGAGAGGCTGCCGCTCCCTCCGTCGGGAGCTGGACCGGTACCGCCAGGATATTTCTTTGCGGGTTTGCAGGAAGGGTCCGGTTGACCGGCTCCGGTGTGTGTTTGGAGGAGAGGCTGCCGCTCCCTCCGTCGGGAGCTGGACCGGTACCGCCTGGATCTCCGTGCCATTCGCGAGGTCCGGTGGACCGGCTCCGGCTCCGGCTCCTGCCGCCACTAGGGGCGGACAGTCCTCTGCTCGGGGCAGGGGACTGCCAAACAGCAGGGGGAGTGTGGCTCTTCTCACGGAGCAAAATAACGAAGGGGGGGGTGTGGCGTGGGAGCGTGGGAGCGTGGCGTTGAGGTGCGGGAAACACGCGCGCGTACACACAACAACAACAACAACAACCACAACAACAACAACAACCACAACAACAACAACAACAACCGCCGTTCGCGGCCAGGCCACGCGCAACCCTGAGGCCGCCACGTGAAGTTGCCGAACGCCCCCGCCGGCAAGGGGGGGGGGGGGGGGGCTCGTGGGGGGGCAGACCCAGCAGGTGCCGCGGGTCGACTGACCGAGACACTCACGTACACACACACACACGCACGTACACACACACACACACGTACACACACACACACGTACACACACACACACACACGTACACACACACACACAGACGTACACACACACACGCACGTACACACACACACACACGTACACACACACACACGTACACACACACACACACACGTACACACACACACACGTACACACACACACAGACGTACACACACACACGTACGTACACACACACACACACGTACACACACACACAGACGTACACACACGCACGTACACACACACACAGACGTACACACACACACACGCACACACACACACACGTACGTACACACACACACGCACGTACACACACACACACGTACGTACACACACACACGTACATACACACACACACGCACGTACACACACACACACGTACACACACACACACACGCAGACGTACACACACACACACGCACGTACACACACACACAGACGTACACACACACACACACACGCACGTACACACACACACACAGACGTACACACACACACACACGTACACACACACACACGTACACACACACACACACGTACATACACACACACACGCACGTACACACACACGCACGTACACACACACACGCACGTACATACACACACACACGTACGTACACACACACACGCACGTACACACACACACACGCACGTACACACACACACGTACACACACACACACACGTACACACACACACACACGTACACACACACACACACGTACACACACACACACACACGTACACACACACAGACGTACACACACACACACACGTACACACACACACAGACGTACACACACACACACACGTACACACACACACGTACGTACACACACACACACAGACGCACACACACACACACGTACACACACACACACGTACGTACACACACACACACGTACACACACACACACGTACGTACACACACACGTACGTACACACACAGACGTACGTACACACACACACGCACGTACACACACACACGTACGTACACACACAGACGTACACGTACACACACACGCAGACGTACACACACACACACGCACGTACACACACACACACGTACGTACACACACAGACGTACACGTACACACACACACACACGTACACACACACACGCACGTACGTACACACACACACACGTACGTACACACACAGACGTACACACACACACACAGACGTACACACACACACACAGACGTACACACACACACACACGCACGTACACACACACACACGCACGTACACACACACACACAGACGTACACACACACACAGACGTACACACACACACAGACGTACACACACACACACACAGACGTACACACACACACAGACGTACACACACACACACACAGACGTACACACACACACACACGTACACACACACACACAGACGTACACACACACACGCACGTACACACACACACGTACACACACACACACAGACGTACACACACACGTACGTACACACACACACGCACGTACACACACACACACACACGCACGTACACACACGCGCCCCCCTTCCCCCTTCCTCACCTGCCGCACCTGTCTCCGCAGCTTGTGCACCAGGTAGACCAGCGTCAGCACGAGGGCCCCGTGGGCGGCCGCGGACAGGTAGAGGCCCGCATGGGACGCCAGCGCGCCCGGGCACGCCGGCAGGCAGCCGCGCAGGGCCTCCTCCGTCGACAGCAGGGCCACCACGCGGCCCCTCAGCCGCGGCGGCCACGCGCACCGCTCCCCCGGCCCAGGGCCCTGGTCGGCCTGCTTGGCGAGCCACGAGCGCAGGTACCAGACGCCGCAGTCGCACCGCCAGCGGTTGGCCGCCGGGCCCCCGAGATCGACGGCGCCCAGCTCCCGGAGGGCGTCGAAGGCGCCGTCGGCGAGGCGTTCGAGGCCCGCGTCCGCGAAGGAGATCTTCCCGATGAGGGCGGCGGGCTCGTCGTCGCTGAAGCCGGAGTCGCCGGAGAAGGCCCTCGAGCATTCGACGGCGCTGCGGTCGGATGCGAGGCGGGAGCAGCCGGCGGGGAGGCCGCCGTCCGATGGCCGGGCAGCCGCGGGCATCGCGGAGGCCGTCAGGAGCAGCAGAAGAAGCAGCGGTGGTGGTGGTGGTGCCGGCAGTGGTGGTGGTGGTGGTGGTGGTGGTGGAGGGCCGGAGGGGCGGCGCCGGGCGGAGGTCGTCGGCGAGGACATCGCGGACGTCGGAGAGGCGGTGGAGGTGGCGGGGGTGAGCTGCAGTGGCGGAGGGTGTTGGGGGTTTACGGGTGGAGCAGTGATGCACAGAGACATTGATGCACTGCACTATTATACACTACGCTGTACACTACTACACTATACACTACACTACACTATACACTACACTACACTATACACTATACACTACACTTTACACTACACTATACACTACACTATACACTACACTATACACTACTACACTATACACTACACTATACACTACACTATACACTACTACACTATACACTACACTATACACTACACTATACACTATGCTGTACACTACACTATACACTACACTATACACTACTACACTATACACTACACTACACACTATACACTATATACTACACTACACACTACACTATACACTACTATACACTACACTACTATACACTACACTATACACTACACTATACACTACACTATACACTACACTACACACTACACTATACACTACACTATACACTACACTATACACTACTACACACTACAACACACTACACTATATACTACATTATACACTACACTATACACTACACTATACTATACACTATACACTACACACTACTACACACTACACTATATACTACACTATACACTACACTATACACTACACTACACTATACACTATTATACTATACACTGCACTACACTACACACTATACACTACACTATACACTACACTATACACTACACACTATACACTACACTATACACTACACTACACACTACACTACACTATACACTACTACACTATACACTACACTACACTATACACTACACTGTACACTACACTACACACTACACTATACACTACACTACACACTACACTACACACTACACTATACACTACACTATACACTGCACTATACACTACAATACACACTACACTATACACTACACTATACACTACACTACACACTACACTATACACTACACTATACACTACACTATACACTACACTATACACTACACTATACACTACACTATACACTACACTATACACTATGCACTACACTATACACTACTATACACTATACACTACACTATACACTACACTATACACTACTACACACTATACACTACACTATACACCACACTATACACTACACTATACACTACATTATACACTACACACTACACTACACACTACACTATACACTACACTACACACTATACACTCCACTATACACTATACACTACACTATACACTACACTATACACTACACTATACACTACACACTATACACTACACACTACACTACACTATACACTACACTACTATACACTACACTATACACTACACTATACACTATACACTACACTATACTATACACTACACTATACACTACACTATACACTACACTATACACTACACTACACACTACACTACACACTACACTACACTATACACTACTACACTATACACTACACTACTACACACTACACTATACACTACACTACACACTACACTATACACTACACTATACACTACACTTTACACTACACTATACACTACACTATACACTACTACACACTACAACACACTACACTATATACTACATTATACACTACACTATACACTACACTATACTATACACTAGACACTACACACTACTACACACTACACTATATACTACACTATACACTCCACTATACACAACACTACACTATACATTACGACACTATACACTACACTATAAACTACACTACACTATACACTACTACACTATACACTACACACTATACACTACACTATACACTACACTATACACTACAATACACTATACACTACACTACACGATACACTACACTATACACTACACTATACACTACACACTACACTCTGCACTTCACTACACACTACACTATACACTACACTATACACTACACTACACACTACACCATACACTACACTATACACTACACTATACACTACAGACTACACTACACACTATACTATACACTACACTATACACTACACTATACACTACACTATACACTACACACTACACTACACTATGCACTACACTATACACTACACACTACACTATACACTACACTATACACTATACACTACACACTACACTACACTTTCACTACACTATACACTACACTATACACTATACACTACACTATACACTACACTATACACTACACTACACACTACACTACACACTACACTACACTATACACTACTACACTATACACTACACTACTACACACTACACTATACACTACACTACACACTACACTATACACTACACTATACACTACACTTTACACTACACTATACACTACACTATACACTACTACACACTACAACACACTACACTATATACTACATTATACACTACACTATACACTACACTATACTATACACTAGACACTACACACTACTACACACTACACTATATACTACACTATACACTCCACTATACACAACACTACACTATACATTACGACACTATACACTACACTATAAACTACACTACACTATACACTACTACACTATACACTACACACTATACACTACACTATACACTACACTATACACTACAATACACTATACACTACACTACACTACACGATACACTACACTATACACTACACTATACACTACACACTACACTCTGCACTTCACTACACACTACACTATACACTACACTATACACTACACTACACACTACACCATACACTACACTATACACTACACTATACACTACAGACTACACTACACACTATACTATACACTACACTATACACTATACACTACACTATACACTACACACTACACTACACTATGCACTACACTATACACTACACACTACACTATACACTACACTATACACTATACACTACACACTACACTACACTTTCACTACACTATACACTACACTATACACTACACACTACACTATACACTACACTACACACTACACTACACTATGCACTACACTACACACTACACTACACTATACACTACACTATACACTACACTATACACTACACTATACACTACACTATACACCACACTATACACTACACTACACACTACACTATACACTACACTATACACTACACTACACTATGCACTACACTATACACTACACACTACACTACACTATACACTACACTATACACTATACACTACACTATACACTACACTATACTTCTTTGGTTCTCTCGGTAAAGTCACGTAGAATGAGAATAAAATAATAAATTGATAAAATAAAATAACACAATAATATTCTCACGACGTTTCGGCCACAACACAAGCGGCCTTCATCAGGTGAAGGGACGAGACTGTCTGGTAGGACAGCGCTGGAGTGAAAGAGCCACGTTCAGATCACGGCCTTTAAGCTGTGTGAGAGGAAACAAAGCGCCTTGACAAAGGAATTAGCATATAATTTAGCATTGAAATGGCTGAGTGATTAGCTTGTGACTGGTCACAGAAATAGCTATGTTAAAAGTTAAAGCATACACATCCGCAGAGGCACCCCTTGACAAAGGAATTAGCATAGAATTTAGCATTGAAATAGCTGAGTGATTAGCTTGTAACTGGTCACAGAAATAGCTACGTTAAAGTCAGAGCATACACATTCACCGAGGCACTTAGTACAAATCAAACAGGAGAATTTAGCATTGAAATAACTAGGCGAATTTAGCATTGAAATAACTGAGTGATTAGCTAGTGACTGGTCACAGAAATGACTATGTTGAAGTCAAGGCCTACACATCTGAGCTATTCACAGTACTATATAGTGATCCAATAAAAAACTAAAATATAAATTACCTTAATGTTATCAATAAACTCTATATTCTCCAATCAGCTAAGCTACCAACAATAAGTCGTTATATATCACAGAGCTTAAAGGTCGTGATCTGAACGTGGCTCTTTCACTCCAGCGCTGTCCTACCAGACAGTCTCGTCCCTTCACCTGATGAAGGCCGCTTGTGTTGTGGCCGAAACGTCGTGAGACTATTATTGTGTTATGTTATTTTATCAATTTATTATTTTATTCTCATTCTACGTGACTTTACCGAAAGAACCAAAGAAGATGAATCATTGCAGTCACGAAAGCTTTAAATCGAAACTACACTATACTATACACTACACTATACACTACACTATACACTACACTATACACTACACTATACACTACACTATACACTACACTATCTACAATACACTATACACTACACTCTACACTACACTATACACTACACTACACACTACACTACACACTACACTATACACTACACTATACACTACACTCTACACTACACTATACACTACACTACCCTATACACTACACTATACACACTACACTATACACTACACGCTACACTACACTATACACTACACTACACACTACACTACCCTATACACTACACTATACACACTACACTACACTATACACTACACTCTACACTACACTACACACTACACTATACACTACAATATACACTACACTATACACTACACTATACACTACACTACACACTACACTACACACTACACTATACACTACACTATACACTACACTATACACTATACTATACACTACACTATACACTACACTATACACTACACTACACTATACACTACACTATACACTACACTATACACTACACTATACACTACACTATACACTATACACTACACTATACACTACACTATACACTACACTATACACTACACACTACCCTATACAATATACACTACACTATACACTACACTATACACTATACACTACACTATACACTACACTATACACTACACTTTACACTACACTATACACTACACTTCACTATACACTACACTACACACTACACTACACACTACACTATACACTACACTACACACTACACTATACACTACACTATACACTACACTACTATACACTACACTATACACTACACTATACACTACACACTACACTATACACTACTACACACTACACTACACTATACACTACACTATACACTACACACTACACTATACACTACACTACACACTACACTATACACTACACTACACCCTACACTATACACTACACTATACACTGCACTATACACTACACTATACACTACACACTACACTACACTATACACTACACTACACACTACACTACACACTACACTATACACTACACACTATACACTACACTACACACTACACTATACACTACACTATACACTACACTATACACTACACTATACACTACACTATCTACACTACACTATACACTACACACTATACACTACACTACACTATACACTACACACTATACACTACACTATACACTACACTACACACTACATTATACACTACATTATACACTACACTATACACTACACTACACACTACATTATACACTACACTATACACTACACTATACACTACACTATACACTACACACTACACTACACTATACACTACACTATACACTACACACTACACTACACTATACACTACACTATACACTACACTATACACTACACTATACACTACACTATACACTACACTATACACTACACTACCCTATACACTACACACTATACACTACACTATACACTACACTATTTGTGTATTTCTCGGAGGCAATAACTTTCAGAGTCGGCGCATGTTCGTCATGATTAACGTTCGTTTACAATCAACATGATTACAATCAACATGATTACAATCAACATGATTACAATCATCACCAACAACTCCTCGCGCCCACACGCACCGTGAAAGTCGCGGTTCGGGAAAGAAAAAAAATTTACGTTAATTTTTTTTTGCTTTAAACTTTCGCGCATGCAGGAAGTCAAAGTCGGTGTTTTTTTTTCGGTGGAGTCACGGAAATAGAAAAATACAATAAAAATACTATAGAAATACTATACAAATACAATAAAAATATAATAAAAATTCAATAAAAATACTATAGAAATACAATACAAATACAATAAAAATACTATAGAAATACAATAAAAATACAATACAAATACAATAGAAATATAATAGAAATACAATAAAAAAAACTATAACAATACTATAGAAATACAATACAAATACAATAAAAATATAATAGAAATACAATAATACAATAAAAATACAATAGAAATACAATAATACAATAAAAAGACAATAAAAATACAATAGAAACACAATAATACAATAAAAAGACGGTAAAAAGACGATACAAATATAATAAAAATACAATAAAAATACAATAATACAATAAAATACAATAAAAAGACGATACAAATACAATTGAAATACAATGCAAATATAATAAAAATACAATAAAAAATATAATACAAATACAATAAAAGTACGATAAAAATGTAATAAAAATACAATAAATATACAATAGAAATATAATTTAAAAAATACAATACAAATACAATAAATAAATAATAACAAGTAAATAATAACAATAAAATACAAATTTTAAATTTTCAAATTTAAGTGAGTTTTGGGTTTTTAATTTCAATTTAATTCATTTTTCATTATTATTTTATCGTCTATCTTCGTGACTTTAACGAAAGAACCAAAGAATATATTTTTAATATTCGTAAAACTTTGTTACCGGGGTTAGAAGGGAGGAGGTGGAGGAGGATGTGGATGGTGGTGATGGTGGTGGTGATGGTGGTGGTGGTGATGGTGGTGATGGTGGTGGTGATGGTGATGATGGTAGTGGTGATGGTGATGGTAGTGGTGGTGATGGTGGTGGTGATGGTAGTGGTGATGGTGGTGGTGATGGTAGTGGTGATGGTGGTGGTGATGGTGGTGGTGATGGTGATGATGGTGGTGGTGATGGTGGTGGTGATGGTTGTGGTGGTGATGGTAGTGGTGATGGTGATGATGGTGGTGATGGTGGTGGTGATGGTGGTGATGGTGGTGGTGATGGTGGTGGTGATGATGGTGGTGGTGATGGTGGTGGTGATGGTGGTGATGGTGGTGGTGGTGGTGATGGTTGTGGTGGTGATGGTGGTGGTGATGGTAGTGGTGATGGTGGTGATGGTGGTGGTGATGGTGGTGATGGTGGTGGTGATGGTGATGGTGATGATGGTGGTGGTGATGGTGATGATGGTGGTGGTGATGATGGTGATGGTGGTGGTGATGGTGGTGGTGGTGATGGTGGTGATGGTGGTGGTGATGGTGGTGGTGATGGTGGTGATGGTGGTGATGATGGTGGTGGTGATGGTGGTGGTGGTGATGGTGGTGATGGTGATGATGGTGATGGTGATGATGGTGGTGATGGTGGTGGTGATGGTGGTGGTGGTGATAGTGGTGATGGTGATGATGGTGGTGATGGTGATGATGGTGGTGGTGATGATGGTGGTGGTGATGGTGGTGGTGGTGGTGATGATGGTGATGGTGATGATGGTGGTAGTGGTGATGGTGGTGATGATGGTGGTGATGGTGGTGGTGATGATGATGATGGTGGTGATGGTGGTGGTGATGGTGGTGATGGTGGTGGTGATGGTGGTGATGGTGGTGGTGGTGATGATGATGATGGTGGTGGTGGTGGTGGTGATGGTGGTGGTGGTGGTGATGGTGGTGATGATGGTGGTGATGGTGGTGGTGGTGATGGTGATGGTGTTGGTGGTGATGGTGATGGTGGTGGTGATGGTGATGATGGTGATGGTGGTGATGGTGGCGGTGGTGGTGATGGTGATGGTGGTGATGGTGGTGATGGTGATGATGGTGATGGTGAGGGTGATGGTGGCGGTGATGGTGGTGGTGATGGTGATGATGGTGATGGTGAGGGTGATGGTGGCGGTGGTGGTGATGGTGGTGGTAATGATGTTGGTGGTGGTGGTGATGATGGCGGTGGTAGTGACGATGGTGGTGGTGATGGTGGTGGTGATGATGACGATGATGATGGTGATGACGATGATGGTGATGATGATGATGACGACGATGATGATGACAATGATGATGATGATGGTGATGACGATGATGGTGATGATGATGACGACGACTACGACGACGATGATGATGCTGATGATGACGAGCGTGTAACAACTCTAAGACTCGACGACCCACCTAACCCTTCGGTGCTTTTGATGAAGACGCGTACGGAGTAACCTACAGCCGATGGCGACGTTCCGGTCGCTCGGCACGCCACCGTCTTCAGGCGGAGCCGACTCACGGCCCGAGCCTACAGAAGCGAAGTGACCGTCGATGTGAGAACCGCAAGCGATGAGAGCCACAACCAACACCCAACAACCCAACAACAACAATCCAACAACAACAACAACCAACACCCAAAACCCCACCCCTCCTTAACCCCAAAAGTTCGTCACGGAATTATAAAAAAAAAACGTTGCGTGGACCCCAACGTGGTTTGGGGGAGAAGTTGACTACCTCGCCTGGTATACAGGAAGTCCCGTGGGTTCGATTACCCTGAGAGATGTTGACTACCTCGCCTGGTATACAGGAAGTCCCGTGGGTTCGATTACCCTGAGAGATGTTGACTACCTCGCCTGGTATACAGGAGGTCCCGTGGGTTCGATTACCCTGAGAGATGTTGACTACCTCGCCTGGTATACAGGAGGTCCCGTGGGTTCGATTACCCTGAGAGATGTTGACTACCTCGCCTGGTCTACAGGAGGTCGTGGGTTCGATTACCCTGAGAGATGTTAACTACCTCGCCTGATGCACAATAGGTCCCGTGGGTTCGATTAGCCTGAGAGATGTTGACTACCTCGCCTGGTATACAGGAGGTCCCGTGGGTTCGATTAGCCTGAGAGATGTTGACTACCTCGCCTGGTATACAGGAGGTCGTGGGTTCGATTACCCTGAGAGATGTTGACTACCTCGCCTGGTCTACAGGAGGTCCCGTGGGTTCGATTACCCTGAGAGATGTTGACTACCTCGCCTGGTCTACAGGAGGTCCCGTGGGTTCGATTACCCTGAGAGATGTTGACTACCTCGCCTGGTCTACAGGAGGTCCCGTGGGTTCGATTACCCTGAGAGATGTTGACTACCTCGCCTGGTATACAGGAGGTCGTGAGTTCGATTAGCCTGAGAGATGTTGACTACCTCGCCAGGTGTACAGGAGGTCGTGAGTTCGATTACCCTGAGAGATGTTGACTACCTCGCCTGGTGTACAGGAGGTCCCGTGGGTACGATTACCCTGAGAGATGTTGACTACCTCGCCTGGTGTACAGGAGGTCCCGTGGGTTCGATTACCCTGAGAGATGTTGACTACCTCGCCTGGTATACAGGAAGTCCCGTGGGTTCGATTACCCTGAGAGATGTTGACTACCTCGCCTGGTATACAGGAAGTCCCGTGGGTTCGATTACCCTGAGAGATGTTGACTACCTCGCCTGGTATACAGGAAGTCCCGTGGGTTCGATTACCCTGAGAGATGTTGACTACCTCGCCTGGTATACAGGAGGTCCCGTGGGTTCGATTACCCTGAGAGATGTTGACTACCTCGCCTGGTATACAGGAAGTCCCGTGGGTTCGATTACCCTGAGAGAGGTTGACTACCTCGCCTGGTATACAGGAAGTCCCGTGGGTTCGATTACCCTGAGAGATGTTGACTACCTCGCCTGGTATACAGGAGGTCCCGTGGGTTCGATTACCCTGAGAGATGTTGACTACCTCGCCTGGTATACAGGAAGTCCCGTGGGTTCGATTACCCTGAGAGATGTTGACTACCTCGCCTGGTATACAGGAGGTCCCGTGGGTTCGATTACCCTGAGAGATGTTGACTACCTCGCCTGGTATACAGGAAGTCCCGTGGGTTCGATTACCCTGAGAGATGTTGACTCCCTCGCCTGGTGTACAGGAAGTCCCGTGGGTTCGATTAGCCTGAGAGATGTTGACTACCTCGCCTGGTGTACAGGAGGTCGTTGGTTCGATTACCCTGAGAGATGTTGACTACCTCGCCTGGTGTACAGGTCGTGGGTTCGATTACCCTGAGAGATGTTGACTACCTCGCCAGGCTACAGGAGGTCCCGTGGGTTCGATTACCCTAAGAGATGTTGACTACCTCGCCTGATCTACAGGAGGTCGTGGGTTCGATTACCCTGAGAGATGTTAACTACCTCGCCTGATGCACAATAGGTCCCGTGGGTTCGATTAGCCTGAGAGATGTTGACTACCTCGCCTGGTATACAGGAGGTCCCGTGGGTTCGATTAGCCTGAGAGATGTTGACTACCTCGCCTGGTATACAGGAGGTCGTGAGTTCGATTAACCTGAGAGATGTTGACTACCTCGCCTGGTCTACAGGAGGTCGTGGGTGCAATCACCCTGAGAGATGTTGACTACCTCGCCTGGTCTACAGGAGGTCGTGGGTTCGATTACCCTGAGAGATGTTGACTACCCCGCCTGGTCTAAAGGAGGTCCCGTGGGTTCGATTACCCTGAGAGATGTTGACTACCTCGCCTGGTATACAGGAGGTCCCGTGGGTTCGATTACCCTGAGAGATGTTGACTACCTCGCCTGGTCTACAGGAGGTCGTGGGTTCGATTAGCCTGAGAGATGTTGATTACCCCGCCTGGTCTAAAGGAGGTCCCGTGGGTTCGATTACCCTGAGAGATGTTGACTACCTCGCCTGGTATACAGGAGGTCCCGTGGGTTCGATTACTCTGAGAGATGTTGACTACCTCGCCTGGTATACAGGAGGTCGTGGGTTCGATTACCCTGAGAGATGTTGATTACCTCGCCTGGTATACAGGAGGTCCCGTGGGTTCGATTACCCTGAGAGATGTTGAGTACCTCGCCTGGTATACAGGAGGTCCCGTGGGTTCAGTTACCCTGAGAGATGTTGACTACCTCGCCTGGTCTACAGGAGGTCCCGTGAGTTCGATTAGCCTGAGAGATGTTGACTACCTTGCCTGGTCTACAGGAGGTCGTGGGTTCGATTACCCTGAGAGATGTTGACTACCTCGCCTGGTCTACAGGAGGTCGTGAGTTCGATTACCCTGAGAGATGTTGACTACCTTGCCTGGTCTACAGGAGGTCGTGGGTTCGATTAACCTGAGAGACGTTGACTACCTCGCCCGGTATGCAGGAGGTCGTGGGTTCGATTACCCTGAGAGATGTTGACTACCTCGCCTGGTCTACAGGAAGTCGTGGGTTCGATTACCCTGAGAGATGTTGACTACCTGGCCTGGCCTACAGGAGGTCGTGGGTTCGATTACCCTGAGAGATGTTGACTACCTCGCCTGGTCTACAGGAGGTCGTGGGTTCGATTACACTGAGAGATGTTGACTACCTCACCTGGTATACAGGAGGTCGTGGGTTCGATTACCCTGAGAGATGTTAACTACCTCGCCTGGTATACAGGAAGTCGTGGGTTAGATTAGCCTGAGAGATGTTGACTCCTTCGCTATGGGTGTCTATGAGTCTTTGTGGGTCTCTGTGTGTCTCTATGAGTCTCTGTAGGTCTCTGTGGGTCTCTATGAGCCTCTGTGGGTTCTGTGGGTTTCTGTGGGTCTCTATGGGTCTCTGTGTGAGTCTCTGTGTGTCTCTGTGAGTCTCTGTGGGTCTCTGTCAGTCTCCGTGGGTCTCTGTGGGTCTCTATAAGTCTCTGTCGGTCTATGTGGGTCTCTATGAGTCTCTATATGTCTCTTTGGGTCTATGTGGGTGTCTATGAGTCTCTGTGGGTCTCTGTGGGTCTCTGTGAGTCCCTCTGACCCTCTGTGGGATTCTGTGGGTTTCTGTGGGTCTCTATAAGTCTCTGTGTATCTACGTGGGTTTCTATGAGTCTCTGTTGGTCTCTGTGGGTCTCTGAGTCTCTGTAGGTCTCTGTGGGTCTCTATGGGTCTCTGTGGGTCTCTGTCGGTCTCTATGGGTCTCTGTGAGTCTCTATGGGTCTCTCTGTGTCTCTATGGGTCTCTATGGGTCTCTGTGTGAGTCTCTGTGTGTCTCTGTGAGTCTCTGTGGGTCTCTGTCAGTCTCTGTGGGTCTCTGTGGGTCTCTATAAGTATCTGTCGGTCTATGCGGGTTTCTATGAGTCTCTGTGGGTATCGGTGTGTCTCTGTGGGTCTCTGTGGGTCTCTATAAGTCTCTGTGGGTCTATGTGGGTCTCTATGAGACTCTATATGTATCTTTGGTTCTATGTGGGTGTCTATGAGTCTCTGTGGGTGTCTGTGGGTCTCTGTGAGTCTCTGTGGGTCTCTGTAGGTCTCTATAAGTGTCTGTGGGTCTCTGTGGGTGTCTATGCGTCTCTGTGGGTGTCTGTGCTTGGCTATGAGTCTCTCTGCATCTCTTTGAGTCTCTGTGGGTCTCTATGAGTCTCTCTGGGTCTCTGTGTGTCTCTGTGGGTCTCTATGAGTCTCTGTGGGTCTCTATGAGTCTCTGTGGGTCTCTGTGGGTCTCTATGAGTCTCTGTGGGTCTCTGTGGGTCTCTGTGGGTCTCTATAAGTCGCTGAGGGTCTCTGTGGGTCTTTATGAGTCTCTGTGGGTCTCCATTGGTCTCTATGAGTCTCTGTGGGTCTATGTGGGTCTCTATGAGTCTCTACAAGTCTCTGTGAGTCTCTGTGAGTCTCTCTGGGTCTCTGTGCGTCTGTGGGTTTATATGAGTCTCTATGGGTCTCTATGAGTCTTTATGGGTCTCTGTGTGTCTCTATGAGTCTCTGTGGGTCTCTGTGGGTCTCTATAAGTCTCTGTGCGTCTATGCGGGTTTCATGAGTCTCTGTGGGTCTCTGTGGGTCTCTATAAGTCTCTGTGTGTCTCTGTGGGTCTCTATGAGTTTCTATGATTCTCTGTGGGTCTCTGTGGGTCTTTATGAGTCTCTGAGGGTCTCTGTGGGTCTCTATGAGTCACTGTGGGTCTCGATTGGGCTCTGTGGGTCTCTGTGGGTCTCTGTGGGTCTATGAATCTCTGTGGGTCTCTGTGGGTCTCTATGAGTCTCTGTGGGTCTCTGTGGGTCTCTATGAGTCTCTGTGGGTCTCTATGAGTCTCTGTGGATCTCTGTGGGTCTCTATGAGTCTCTATAAGTCTCTGTGGGTCTATGTGGGTTTCTATGAGTCTCTGTGGGTCTCTGTGGGTCTCTATGAGTCTCTGTGGGTCTCTGTGGGTGTCTATGAGTCTCTCTACGTCTCTATGAGTCTCTGTGGGTCTCTATGAGTCTCTGTGGGTCTCTGTGGGTCTCTATGAGTCTCTGTGGGTCTCTGTGGGTCTCTATGAGTCTCTGTGGGTCTCTGTGGGTCTCTATTAGTCTTTGTGGGTCTCTGTGGGTTTCTGTGGATTTCTATGAGTCTCTGTGGGTCTCTGTGTGTCTCTATGAATCTCTGTGGCTCTCAGTGGGTCTTTATGAGTCTCTGTGCGTCTCTCTGCGTCTCTATGAGTCACACAGACACACTGAGACACACTGGGACACAGACACGCTGAGACACTGAGACACATTGAGACACTGAGACACACTGAGAGACACACAACAACAACAACAACCGCCATTCGCCACTAAGTGGCGGTGACATCACCACGACGCTTGTGCCAGGCCATGTGCACCCTGAGGCCACGTGAAGTGTCGAACGCCCGCTGGCAGGAGGTCACGGGGTAGACCCAGGTGCCACGGGTCGACTGACTGAGATGACTGGCTGATGCACCACCTGTGCCCCCTACTGTGCCAACCTGCTGTGCTTTAGCCACCCGGCACTCCGCTCGTTGTTGTGAGCGTCGCTCCTCCGCCCTCCGTTGTTGTTGGAGGGCGACTACCTCCAACTGCCCAGTAGCGTCCTTCACGAGCCTCTTCCACAGAGGTCGATCTTGACACCGCTGGTACCAGTCATCAGCAAGTCCACTCAGCTCCACGTCCTCCTGTACCACATCACTCCATCTCTTCTCTAGCCCGTGCTGCGCCCGCTTAGCCCCCTCAATCCGGCCGAACAAAAGCTGTTTCGGCATGCGTTGGCTGGGCAAGCGGGCTACATGACCCAGCCATCACAGCCTTGCCCGCCGGAGGAGCTCACCGATGGGACCTTGCCCAGATCTTTCAAGGATTTGTGAGCTCCTCACACAATCCAGTCTGGTTAAACCCAGGATGGATCGTAGGCAGGCCAGCCTAAATGTTTCTAACCGGCGAAGATGTTCCATTAGGGGGGTCCACGTTTCGCAAGCGTAGAGAAGGGAGGGAATGACCGTGGCCGAGAAGACCTGAAGCTTAGTGCGGAGCGACAGACCAGGTAGCTTTCGCACAGCGTTATGCAACCGATGAAAAGGTATTGCCGCTCGACTGATTCGGAGTGAGACCTCTGCTGTTAAACTGGAGCCAGTCATAAGCACACTACCCAGGTATGGGAAACTCTCCACTCTCTCCACAACTGCCCCATCACCGATTGGGAGTTGTGGGGGTGGAGTGTCCGATGGTACAAAATACCCAGGCAGGTGCTTAGTTTTGGTGGGGCTGATGGTAAGGCCCCACCTCTTAGTGGCACGCTTCAGTCTCAGCAGCAGCGTCTCCAACTCCTCCTCTGAGTGAGCAGCAATTACCAGATCATCAGCATACATAACATGGTTGAGCAATAGGGAGCCATCCCTTGACCGCACCCGGGCATCGATCAGCCTCCCATTATATCTGTACCATATGGAGATTCCCCCGGTACAGCTATTGAAGGCTTCACGAACTACATGGTCAAAATAGATCAATAATGTGGGAGCCAGAGGACATCCCTGTCGCACCCCAAGGTGTACAGGGAATGGCTCTGACTCCCAGCCACGTAGTTTTACCCGGGCCCGCTCACCATCATGAAGGTCCTTAATGATCGTGAGCAGAGGGTCAGGTACTCCAAAAGCACGAAGAACGACCCAGAGCCCAGGCCTACTGATGGTATCATAGGCCTTGACCAGGTCAATAAAGCAGAGATGTAGGTCTTGTTGGAATGCCCTACACCTCTGCTGTAGCAGACGGACTGAAAATATGGCATCTGTGCAGGACCGCCCTTTCCTGAAACCGCATTGGGGCTCCGCAAGCCTCTCCTCAGCGTGCCTGGCAAGGCGATGCTGAATAATCCTTGCCAGGACCTTTCCCGGCACACTGAGGAGTGAGATGCCCCTGTAGTTGTTACAGTCTGTGCGGTCCCCCTTCTTAAAGAGGGGGACCACCAGGGCATCCTTCCAATCCTGCGGAACCCGTCCAGCGGCCCAGACCGTTGTTATGATATCATATAGGGCAGTCTGTGCACAAACGCCACCGTCCCTCAGCATTTCGCTTGGGAGATCATCTCTGCCCGCTGCCTTTCCTGGTCTCAGACTCCGGATAGCCTTCAGTACTTCCTCAACAGATGGCTCCTCAGCCAGCCACTCACAGGGGGTGACTTCTTCCAATCTTTGAGGCACCGCAGCCTCAGCAGGGTCATCCTCACTTTGTGCCACGATGTTTTCCTAGCTGAGGGATTTTCCCTCCCACAGGACCTCACAGAAATGCTCAGCAAATCTGCAAACCTGTTCCTGGGGGTCGGAGATTGGATCACCGTTTTTTCCCCTAATGATGGTAATAGGTATGGCGCTGCAGGTTACTTTTTTGATGGAGTTAAATAGAGATTTGTGATCACGGGCCACTGAGGCAGACTCCATCTCCTCAGCAACCCGCGACCACCACCCATCCTTGCAGCGCCTCACGGCTCTCCGAACCTCCGAGCGAAGGCTGCGGTAAGCCTCCTCATTCTCTGACGTGGGATTCTGTAGCCGATGCCAGTGGGCCTGTCGCTTTTTCTCAACCATTCTTAACACCTCCTCTGTCAGCCAGGGTCTCTGGGGAGGTCTGGACCGCGTACCCAAAGCAGCCATTGCAGCTGCATGAGTCACAGTCCTAAACCTCGCCCATTTACCCTCGACATCAGGAGGAGTCGGGGACGATGCCAATCCCAGCCGCAAGCGATGATGAAATTCTCGCTTGCAACTTTCATCAGATAACTGAGACCAGGCCACTTTAGGTCGGAATGGGGTCCTGGGTGTACACCCACCACCGGAGTGGAAGAATGGCAGGCGCATTTTACAGATGACTAGTCGATGGTCAGAGGGCAGATCAGCTCCACGGTAGGTCTTGGTGTCAAGGACATAGGCTCGCATCCGCTGGTCCGTCACTATGTAGTCCAGCAGATGTTCTTGCTTGGACCCGGCATGCATCCATGATGTTGTGTGGATGCGCCGATGCCGGAACAGCGTGTTGGTAATTACAAGCCCATGGGCTGCACAAAAATCTAGCAGCCTTCTACCGTTGTTATTGAGCTGATCTGGCCCATGCCCTCCAATCACTCCAGACCAGGTGCCAGTATCATGACCAACTCGGGCATTAAAGTCACCCAACATGATGACTCTATCCCGAGGGGCCACTTTAGCCAGCACCTGTGACAGGAGGTCATAGAAGGCATCTGACTCATCGGCTTTGCCTGCATCCCTCCACGGATGTTCATCTTCGGTGGGGGCATAAGTAACCACAACCACCATTCCTCGCCTCCGGTTGATGGGAAGGCGAGCCCAAAGTAGCCTGGGGCTTACAGCTTCCCACACCTCACCGCCACGCTCCCACGCCCCCTTCATTCTTTTGTTCAAAAGAAGAGCCACACCCTGTTGTTTGGCAGTCTGCTGCCCCGAGTAGAGGACTGTCCACCCCTCACGGTGGCAGGAGCCAGAGCCGGTCCACCGGACCTCCTGAATGCCGCATAGATCCAGGCGGTACCGGTCCAGCTCCCGACAGAGGAGTGGCAGCCTCTCCTCCGCAGTGAGCGTTCGAACATTCCACGTGGCCACCCGTAGTGGCTTTTCGTTGTTTCTGGAGGAGCCCCGAGGGTAGATATTCAATCTCCTGGCTCCGCCAATTGGGGTTTGGCCAGGAGACGTCATAGACGCCTGGCCCCCCGGGGCCTCCGGCACAAGCTTATTAGTTACATATTTCAGTTTAACTCGTGGTTTCGTGGCAATTAATTGAAGGTGGAGGGGTTACCAGCCCCTCGCACCCGTCCAGAGCCCCCGTTTAGCCCCTGTAGTGGACACATATGCCATGAGGGGAGGAGCCAATCAAAATTGGATCTCCCCCCACAGCACTGTCCACGACAGAGTTGCCCGTCCGACACACACACAGACTGAGACACAGACACACAGACACACTGAGAAACTGAGACACTGACACACTGAGACACACTGAAACAGTGAGACACTCTGAGACACACTGAGACACACAGAGACACTGAGACACAGACACACAAACACACTGAGACACTGAGACAAACTGAGACACTGAGACACACTGAGACACACTGAGACACACACACACACTGAGACAGAGACACACAGACACACTGAGACACTGAGACACACTGAGACACACACACACACTGAGACACAGACACACAGACACACTGAGACACTGAGACACACTGAGACATACACACACACTGAGACACAGACACACAGACACACTGAGACACTGAGACACTGAGACACACTGAGACACACTGAGAGACAGACACACTGAGACACACTGAGACACACACACTGAGACACTGACACACTGAGACACACTGAAACACACTGAGAGACAGACACACTGAGACACAGACACACAGACACACTGAAACACACACACATAGACACAGAGAGACACACACAGACACACACACAGAGAGACACACACAGACACTCTGAGACACACTGAGACACACTGAGACACACACACAGACACGCTGAGACACACAGACACACTGAGACACACACACACACTGAGACACACATACACACACACTGAGACACACACACAGACACACTGAGACACACACACAGACACACTGAGACACACAGACACACTGAGACACACACACACAGACACACTGAGACACACACACAGACACACTGAGACACACTGAGACACACACAGACACACTGAGACACACTGAGACACACACAGACACACTGAGACACACAGACACACTGAGACACACAGACACACTGATACACACAGAGACACACGGAGACACACACAGACATACTTAGACACACACACAGACACACTGAGACACACAACAACAACAACAACCGCCATTCGCCACTAAGTGGTGGTGACGTCAGCACGACGCTTGTGCCAGGCTATGTGCACCCTGAGGCCACGTGAAGTGTCGAACGCCCGCTGGCAGGAGGTCACGGGGCAGACCCAGGTGCCACGGATCGACTGACTGAGATGACTGGCTGATGCACCACCTGTGCCCCCTGCTGTGCCAACCTGCTGTGCTTTAGCCACCCGGCGCTCCGCTCGCTGTTGTGAGCATCGCTCCTCCGCCCTCCGTTGTTGTTGGAGGGCGACTGCCTCCAACTGCCCAGTAGCATCCTTCACGAGCCTCCTCCACAGAGGCCGATCTTGACACCGCTGGTACCAGTCATCGGCAAGTCCACTCAGCTCCACGTCCTCCTGTACCACATCACTCCATCTCTTCTCTAGCCCGTGCCGCGCCCGCTTAGTCCCCTCAATCCGGCCAAACAAAAGCTGTTTCGGCATGCGGTGGCTGGGCATGCGGGCTACATGACCCAGCCATCGCAGCCTTGCCTGCCGGAGGAGCTCACCGATGGGACCCTGCCCAGATCTTTCAAGGATTTGTGAGCTCCTCACACAATCCAGTCTGGTTAAACCCAGGATGGATCGTAGGCAGGCCAGCCTAAATGTTTCTAATCGGCGAAGATGTTCCATTAGGGGGGTCCACGTTTCGCAAGCGTAGAGAAGGGAGGGAATGACCGTGGCCGAGAAGACCTGAAGCTTAGTGCGGAGCGACAGACCAGGTAGCTTCCGCACAGCGTTACGCAACCGATGAAAAGATATTGCCGCTCGACTGATTCGGAGTGAGACCTCTGCTGTTAAACTGGAGCCAGTCATAAGCACACTGCCCAGGTATGGGAAACTCTCCACTCTCTCCACAACTGCCCCATCACCGATTGGGAGTTGTGGGGGTGGAGTGTCCGATGGTACAAAATACCCAGGCAGGTGCTTAGTTTTGGTGGGGCTGATGGTAAGGCCCCACGTCTTAGTGGCACGCTCCAGTCTCAGCAGCAGCGTCTCCAACTCCTCCTCTGACTGAGCAGCTATTACCAAGTCATCAGCATACATAACGTGGTTGAGCAATATGGAGCCATCCCTTGACCGCACCCGGGCATCGATTAGCCTCCCATTATATCTGTACCATATGGAGATTCCTCCGGTACAGCTATTGAAGGCTTCACGAACTACGTGGTCAAAATAGATGTTAAATAATGTGGGAGCCAGAGGACATCCCTGTCGCACCCCAAGGTGTACAGGGAATGGCTCTGACTCCCGGCCACGTAGTTTTACCCGGGCCCGCTCACCATCATGAAGGTCCTTAATGATCGTGAGCAGAGGGTCAGGTACTCCAAAAGCACGAAGAACGACCCAGAGCCCAGGCCTACTAATGGTATCATAGGCCTTGACCAGGTCAATAAAGCAGAGATGTAGGTCTTGTTGGAATTCCCTACACCTCTGCTGTAGCAGACGGACAGAAAATATGGCATCTGTGCAGGACCGCCCTTTCCTGAAACCGCATTGGGGCTCCGCAAGCCTCTCCTCAGCGTGCCTGGCAAGGCGATGCTGAATAATCCTTGCCAGGACCTTTCCCGGCACACTGAGGAGTGAGATGCCCCTGTAGTTGTTACAGTCTGTGCGGTCCCCCTTCTTAAAAAGGGGGACCACCAGGTCATCCTTCCAATCCTGCGGAACCCGTCCAGTGGTCCTGAGACACACACACACAGACACAGACACACTGAGACACACTGAGACACACTGAGACACACACAGACACACTGAGACACACACAGACACACTGAGACACAGAGACACACTGAGACACACACAGACACACTGAGACACACACAGACACACTGAGACAAACAAACACACTGAGACACACAGACACACTGAGACACACAGAGACACACGGAGACACACACAGACACACTTAGACACACACACACAGACACACTGAGACACACACACAGACACACTTAGACACACACACAGACACACTGAGACACACTGAGACACACACAGACACACTGAGACACACACAGACACACTGAGACACAGACACACACTGAGACAGACTGAGACACAGAGACACACTGAGACACACACAGACACACTGAGACACAGAGACACACTGAGACACACACTGAGACACACACATACACACTGACACACAGATACACAGACACACTGAGACACACTGAGACACACAGACACTGAGACACAGACACACTGAGGCACAGACACACACTGAGACACAGAGGCACAGAGTCACACTGAGACACTAAGACACACTGAGACACACTGACACACACAGACACACTAAGACACATGACTGACACACAGACACACTAAGACACATGACTGACACACAGACACACACACAGACACACTAAGACACAGACACACTAAGACACAGACACACACAGACACACACACAGACACACAACAACCGCCATTCGCCACTAAGTGACGGTGACGTCACCACGACGCTTGTGCCAGGCTATGTGCACATTGAGGCCACGTGAAGTGTCGAACGCCCGCTGGCAGGAGGTCACGGGGCAAACCCAGGTGCCACGGGTCGACTGACTGAGATGACTGGCTGATGCACCACTTGTGCCCCCTACTGTGCCAACCTGCTGTGCTTTAGCCACCCGGCGCTCCGCTCGTTGTTGTGAGCATCGCTCCTCCGCCCTCCGTTGTTGTTGGAGGGCGACTACCTCCAACTGCCCAGTAGCGTCCTTCACGAGCCTCCTCCACAGAGGCGGATCTTGACACCACTGGTACCAGTCATCGGCAAGTCCACTCAGCTCCACGTCCTCCTGTACCACATCACTCCATCTCTTCTCTAGCCCGTGCCGCGCCCGCTTAGCCCCCTCAATCCAGCCAAACAAAAGCTGTTTCAGCATGCGGTGGCTGGGCATGCGGGCTACATGACCCAGCCATCGCAGCCTTGCCCACCGGAGGAGCTCACCGATGGGACCCTGCCCAGATCTTTCAAGGATTTGTGAGCTCCTCACACAATCCAGTCTGGTTAAACCCAGGATGCATCGTAGGCAGGCCAGCCTAAATGTTTCCAACCGGCGAAGATGTTCCATTAGGGGGGTCCACGTTTCGCAAACGTAGAGAAGGGACGGAATGACCGTGGCCGAGAAGACCTGAAGCTTAGTGCGGAGCGACAGACCAGGTAGCTTCCACACAGCGTTACGCAGCCGATGAAAAGATATTGCCGCTCGACTGATTCGGAGTGAGACCTCTGCTGTTAAACTGGAGCCGGTCATAAGCACACTTCCCAGGTATGGGAAACTCTCCACTCTCTCCACAACTGCCCCATCACCGATTGGGAGTTGTGGGGGTGGAGTGTCCGATGGTACAAAATACCCAGGCAGGTGCTTAGTTTTGGTGGGGCTGATGGTAAGGCCCCACCTCTTAGTGGCACGCTCCAGTCTCAGCAGCTGCCGCGTCTCCAACTCCGCATCTGAATGAGCAGCTATTACCAAATCATCGGCATACATAACGTGGTTGAGCAATAGGGAGCCATCCCTTGACCGCACCCGGGCATCGATCAGCCTCCCATTATATCTGTACCAAATGGAGATTCCCCCGATACAGCTATTGAAGGCTTCACGAACTATGTGGTCAAAATAGATGTTCCGCAGGATTGGAAGGATTCCCTGGTGGTCCCCTTCTTTAAGAAGGGGGACCGCACAGACTGTAACAACTACAGGGGCATCTCACACATCAGTGTGCCAGGAAAGGTCCTGGCAAGGATTATTCAACATCGCCTTGCCAGGCACGCTGAGGAGAGGCTTGCGGAGCCCCAATGCGGTTTCAGGAACGGGCGGTCCTGCACAGATGCCATATTTTCTGTCCGTCTGCTACAGCAGAGGTGTAGGGAATTCCAACAAGACCTACATCTCTGCTTTATTGACCTGGTCAAGGCCTATGATACCATCAGTAGGCCTGGGCTCTGGGTCGTTCTTCGTGCTTTTGGAGTACCTGACCCTCTGCTCACGATCATTAAGGACCTTCATGATGGTGAGCGGGCCCGGGTAAAACTACATGGCTGGGAGTCAGAGCCATTCCCTGTACACCTTGGGGTACGACAGGGATGTCCTCTGGCTCCCACATTATTTAACATCTATTTTGAGACACACACAGACACACTGAGAGACACACACACTGACACACAGACACACAGATACACACACACACTGAGACAACAACAACAACAACCGCCATTCGCCACTAAGTGGCGGTGACGTCACCACGACGCTTGTGCCAGGCTATGTGCACCCTGAGGCCACGTGAAGTGTCGAACGCCCGCTGGCAGGAGGTCACGGGGCAGACCCAGGTGCCACGGGTCGACTGACTGAGATGACTGGCTGATGCACCACCTGTGCCCCCTACTGTGCCAACCTGCTGTGCTTTAGCCACCCGGCGCTCCGCTCGCTGTTGTGAGCGTCGCTCCTCCGCCCTCCGTTGTTGTTGGAGGGCGACTGCCTCCAACTGCCCAGTAGCATCCTTCACGAGCCTCCTCCACAGAGGCCGATCTTGACACCGCTGGTACCAGTCATCGGCAAGTCCACTCAGCTCCACGTCCTCCTGTACCACATCACTCCATCTCTTCTCTAGCCCGTGCCGCGCCCGCTTAGCCCCCTCAATCCGGCCAAACAAAAGCTGTTTCGGCATGCGGTGGCTGGGCATGCGGGCTACATGACCCAGCCATCGCAGCCTTGCCTGCCGGAGGAGCTCACCGATGGGACCCTGCCCAGATCTTTCAAGGATTTGTGAGCTCCTCACACAATCCAGTCTGGTTAAACCCAGGATGGATCGTAGGCAGGTCAGCCTAAATGTTTCTAACCGGCGAAGATGTTCCATTAGGGGGGTCCACGTTTCGCAAGCGTAGAGAAGGGAGGGAATGACCGTGGCCGAGAAGACCTGAAGCTTAGTGCGGAGCGACAGACCAGGTAGCTTCCACACAGCGTTACGCAACCGATGAAAAGATATTGCCGCTCGACTGATTCGGAGTGAGACCTCTGCTGTTAAACTGGAGCCAGTCATAAGCACACTGCCCAGGTATGGGAAACTCTCCACTCTCTCCACAACTGCCCCATCACCGATTGGGAGTTGTGGGGGTGGAGTGTCCGATGGTACAAAATACCCAGGCAGGTGCTTAGTTTTGGTGGGGCTGATGGTAAGGCCCCACCTCTTAGTGGCACGCTCCAGTCTCAGCAGCAGCGTCTCCAACTCCTCCTCTGACTGAGCAGCTATTACCAAGTCATCAGCATACATAACGTGGTTGAGCAATAGGGAGCCATCCCTTGACCGCACCCGGGCATCGATTAGCCTCCCATTATATCTGTACCATATGGAGATTCCCCCGGTACAGCTATTGAAGGCTTCACGAACTACGTGGTCAAAATAGATGTTAAATAATGTGGGAGCCAGAGGACATCCCTGTCGCACCCCAAGGTGTACAGGGAATGGCTCTGACTCCCGGCCACGTAGTTTTACCCGGGCCCGCTCACCATCATGAAGGTCCTTAATGATCGTGAGCAGAGGGTCAGGTACTCCAAAAGCACGAAGAACGACCCAGAGCCCAGGCCTACTGATGGTATCATAGGCCTTGACCAGGTCAATAAAGCAGAGATGTAGGTCTTGTTGGAATTCCCTACACCTCTGCTGTAGCAGACGGACAGAAAATATGGCATCTGTGCAGGACCGCCCTTTCCTGAAACCGCATTGGGGCTCCGCAAGCCTCTCCTCAGCGTGCCTGGCAAGGCGATGCTGAATAATCCTTGCCAGGACCTTTCCCGGCACACTGAGGAGTGAGATGCCCCTGTAGTTGTTACAGTCTGTGCGGTCCCCCTTCTTAAAAAGGGGGACCACCAGGGCATCCTTCCAATCCTGCGGAACCCGTCCAGTGGTCCAGACTGTTGTTATGATGTCATATAGGGCAGTCTGTGCACAAACGCCACCCTCCCTCAGCATTTCGCTTGGGAGATCATCTCTGCCCGCTGCCTTTCCTGGTCTCAGACTCCGGATCGCCTTCAATACTTCCTCAGCAGATGGCACCTCAGCCAGCCACTCACAGGGGGTGACTTCATCCAATATTTGAGGCACCGCAGCCTCAGCAGGGTCATCCTCACTTTGTGCCACGATGTTTTCCTGGCTGTGGGATTTTCCCTCCCCCAGGACCTCACAGAAATGCTCAGCAAATCTGCGAACCTGTTCCTGGGGGTCGGAAATTGGATCACCGTTTTTTCCCCTAATGATGGTAATAGGTGTGGCGCTGCAGGTTACTTTTTTGATGGAGTTAAATAGCGATTTGTGATCACGGGCCACTGAGGCAGACTCCATCTCCTCAGCAACCCGCGACCACCACCCATCCTTGCAGCGCCTCACGGCTCTCCGAACCTCCGAGCGAAGGCTGCGGTAAGCCTCCTCATTCTCTGACGTGGGATTCTGTAGCCGATGACAGTGGGCCTGTCGCTTTTTCTCAACCATCCTGAACAACTCCTCTGTCATCCAGGGTGTCTGGGGAGGTCTGGACCGCGTACCCAAAGCAGCCATTGCAGCTGCATGAGTCACAGTCCTAAACCTCGCCCATTTACCCTCGACATCAGGAGGAGTCGGGGACGATGCCAATCCCAGCCGCAAGCGATGATGAAATTCTCGCTTGCAACTTTCATCAGATAACACTGAGACACACACACTGAGACACACACACACTGAGACACACTGTGACACACACACACACACAGATACACACACAGACACACAGAGACACACTGAGACACACACTGAGACACACTGAGACACACACACTCACACAGACACACAGATACACACAGAGACACAGATACACAGACACACTGAGACACACACACACACTGCACAGACACACACTGAGACACAGACACACACACTGAGACACAGACACACTGAGACACACACAGACACATACAGACACACTGAGACACACACAGATACACTGAGAGACACACACATACACACACTGAGACACACACAGACACACTGAGACACACTGAGACACAGACACACACTGAGACACACACAGACACACTGAGACACACACAGACACACTGAGACACACTGAGACAGACACACTGAGACACAGACACACACACTGAGACACACAGACACACACTGAGACACACACAGACACAGAGAAACACAGAGACACACACAGACACACTGAGACACACACAGACACACTGAGACACACACTGAGACACAGACACAGAGACACACACAGACACACTGAGACACACTGAGACACTGAGACACACACAGACACACAGAGACACTGAGACACACTGAGACACAGGGGAGGCTCCAGGTTTATTGAACAACACTGGGATCTTACAGCATCAAAGGGTGAGCGTCTGGGTGTGAGTGAGTGAGCGTGCGAGTGAGTGGGTGAGCGTGTGAGCGTGTGAGTGAGAGGGTGAGTGAGAGGGTGAGTGAGTGGGTCAGCGGGTGAGCAAGTGAGTGAGTAGGTGAGTGAGAGGGTGAGCGGGTGAGCAAGTGAGTGAGTAGGTGAGTGAGAGAGTGAGTGAGTGAGCGGGTGAGTGAGTAGGTGAGTGAGAGAGTGAGTGAGAGGGTGAGCAAGTGAGTGAGAGGGTGAGTGAGTGGGTGAGCAAGTGAGTGAGAGGGTGAGTGAGAGGGTGAGCGGGTGGGTGAGTGAGTGAGTAGGTGAGTTACAGGGTAAGTGAGCGGGTGAGCAAGTGAGTGAGTAGGTGAGTGAGAGGGTCAGTGAGAGGGTGAGCGGGTGAGTGAGAGGGTGAGCGGGTGAGTGAGAGGGTGAGTGAGAGGGTGGGCGGGTCAGTGAGAGGGTGAGTGAGAGGGTGAGTGAGAGGGTGAGTGAGTGGGTGAGTGAGTGAGAGGGTGAGCGGGTGAGTGAGTGAGTGGGTGAGCGGGTGAGTGAGAGGGTGAGTGGGTGAGTGAGTGAGAGGGTGAGTGAGTGGGTGAGTGAGTCAGCTGGGTGTCTCAGTTCCACATCCCTGAGTCTGCGGACGGGGGGAGGGGTTGTGGAGGTATCCCAGCATCCATTGGGGTTCACTTCCTGTGAGCGCAGGAGAAAGGGGAAAGACGGTGAGCGGTGTTTGGCCTACTCTTCCACGCCCTGGTGGCAGTCATCTTGGAAGGAGGTGAGAGTACCACCCACCCACTCACTCACTCACTCACCCACTCACTCACTCACCCACCCACTCACTCACCCACCTACCCACTCACTCACCCACCCACCCACTCACCCACCCACTCACCCACCCACCCACCCACTCACTCACCCACCCACTCACTCACCCACTCACCCACCCACTCACCCACCCACTCACTCACCCACTCACTCACTCACCCACCCACTCACTCACCCACCCACTCACTGACCCACCCACTCACCCACCCACTCACTCACCCACCCACCCACTCACCCACCCACTCACTCACCCACCCACTCACCCACTCACTCACTCACTCACCCACCCACTCACCCACCCACCCACTCACCCACCCCCCCACCCACCCACTCACTCACCCACCCACCCACCCACTCACCCACCCACTCACTCACCCACCCACTCACTCACCCACCCACTCACCCACCCACCCACTCACTCACCCACCCACCCACCCACTCACCCACCACCCACCCACCACTCACCTACTGCGTCTTGGTTCCTGCAGGCTTCACCAGGCGGATGGTGGTCGCTGTCCGTTTGAGCGCCTCGCCCCGGAACTCCGGCTTGAGGACCGCCCGGACTACACGGGCGCAGATCTCTGAGTAGCGAATGTAGCTGTGGTGGAGGGAGGGGAGAGGTGGGTGGGTGGGGGGGTGAGTGGGTGAGTGAGTGGGTGGGAGGGTGAGTGGGTGGGTGGGTGAGTGGGTGAGTGGGTGAGTGAGTGAGTGGGTGAGTGGGTAGGAGAGTGAGTGAGTGGGTGGGTGAATGGGTGGGTGAGTGGGTGGGTGAGTGGGTGAGTGAGTGGGTGAGTGAGTGGGTGAGTGGGAGAATGGGTAGGAGAGTGAGTGAGTGGGTGGGTGAATGGGTGGGTGAGTGCGTGGATGAATGGGTGGGTGAGTAGGTGGGTGAGTGAGTGGGTGAGTGCGTGGGTGAGCGAGTGGGTGAGTGAGTGGGTGAGTGAGTGGGTGAGTGAGTGAGTGGGGGGTGAGTGGGTGGGGGGGGTGAGTGAGTGGGTGGGTGAGTGAGTGGGTGAGTGAGTGGGTGGGTGAGTGAGTGGGTGAGTGGGTAAATGGGTGGGTGTATGGGTGGGTGAATGGGTGGGTGCGTGAGTGAGTGGGTGAGTGAGTGGGGTGGGTGAGTGAGTGGGGTGGGTGAGTGGGTGGGTGAGTGGGGTGAGTGAGTGGGTGAGTGGGTAAATGGGTGGGTGGGTGAATGGGTGGGTGCGTGAGTGAGTGGGTGAGTGGGGTGGGTGAGTGAGTGAGTGGGTGAGTGGGTGGGAGAAAGGGTGAGAGAGTGAGTGGATGAGTGGGTGGGTGAGTGGGTGGGTGAGTGAGTGGGTGAGTGAGTGGGTGGGTGAGTGAGTGGGTGGGTGGGTGAGTGAGTGAGTGGGTGAGTGAGTGGGTGAGTGAGTGGGTGGGTGAGTGAGTGAGTGGGTGGGTGAGTGGGTGAGTGAGTGCGTGGGTGAGTGGGTGGGAGAGTGAGTGGATGAGTGGGTGGGTGAGTGGGTGGGTGAGTAGGTGGGTGAGTGGGTGAGTGATCTTTGTGTGTGTGTCACGTGTGGTGGTGCTGCTGCTACTCGCCACAACTAACACCACTTGCCCCAGCGAGACAGCCCTGATCGAGGCTACCTGGGTGACCTCTGTCTTTGGTGCAAGGTCACTTCACGTCTCTGCGCGCGCATGGGGCGATAATCACCGCAGAGCAAAGAGCTTTACGGATTGTCGGATTTCCCCTCCGGTACCGCGGTCACGTGTGCGGTGTGCCAGGCTAGGTGCACGTCCAAGGCCCTACGTTGTTTGAAGGGAGGGAGGTCACGGGCAGTGGTGTGGTGGTGGTGATGGTGTGGTGGTAGTGATGATGGTGGTGGTGATGATGGTGGTGATGGTGGTGATGATGGTGTTGGTAGTGGTGATGGTGGTGATGATGGTGGTAGTGATGGTGGTGATGGTGGTGGTGATGGTGGTGGTAGTGATAGTGTTGGTGGTGGTGTTGGTAGTGGTGATGGTGGTGATGATGGTGATGATGGTGGTGGTGATGGTGATGATGGTGGTGATGGTGGTGATGGTGGTAGTGGTGATGGTGGTGATGATGGTGTTGGTAGTGGTGATGGTGGTGATGATGGTGATGGTGGTAGTGATGGTGGTGGTGATGGTAGTGATGATGGTGGTAGTGATGGTGGTGGTGATGGTGGTAGTGGTGATGGTGGTGATGATGGTGTTGGTAGTGGTGATGGTGGTGATGATGGTGGTAGTGATGGTGGTGATGGTGGTGGTGATGGTGGTGGTAGTGATAGTGTTGGTGGTGGTGTTGGTAGTGGTGATGGTGGTGATGATGGTGATGATGGTGGTGGTGATGGTGATGATGGTGGTGATGGTGGTGATGGTGGTAGTGGTGATGGTGGTGATGATGGTGTTGGTAGTGGTGATGGTGGTGATGATGGTGATGGTGGTAGTGATGGTGGTGGTGATGGTAGTGATAGTGTTGGTGGTGGTGGTGTTGGTGGTGATGGTGGTGATGATGGTGTTGGTAGTGGTGATGGTGGTGATGATGGTGATAGTGGTAGTGATGGTGGTGATGGTGGTGGTGATGGTGGTGGTAGTGATAGTGTTGGTGGTGGTGTTGGTAGTGGTGATGGTGGTGTTGGTGGTGGTAGTGGTGGTGATGGTGGTGGTGATGGTGGTGGTAGTGATAGTGTTGGTGGTGGTGTTGGTAGTGGTGATGGTGGTGATGGTGGTGTTGGTGGTGGTAGTGGTGGTGATGGTGGTGGTAGTGGTGGCGGTGTTGTTGGTGGTGATGGTGGTGGTAGTGATAGTTTTGGTGGTGGTGTTGGTGGTGTTGGTGGTGGTGATGGTGGTGGTAGTGGTGGCGGTGTTGTTGGTGGTGTTGTTGGTCACCTGATGCCCGCTTGTCTCCAGTAGGCCACCATGGTTGCTTTCCCTGTGCTGGCGACGACGAGGGTGGTGAAGGTGGTTGTGGTGGCGGTGGTAAGAGGCCTTGCAGCGGTCAAACGAAGTCACTCCACGCGAGAAGACTTACGTCGAGGATGACGTCATCGTCAACCGTGACGTCATCGTCGTCCGAAGCGTCGGCGGGGGCTGTCGTGACGTCATCGACGCGAAATGGCGCGCGCCGGGCCACCCCCCATTCGGCCCCGCTGACGTCTGGGTGACGTGACGTCATCGCGGAGGGGGGTCACGGAGCACCTCGCGGATGACGTCACGCACGTCGCGGGAGTTGTTTGCGGCGTCATCGCGGCTTCACGGCTCCTTACCAACCTCTGCCACCCCCTGACGTCATGTAAAGTGTGGGTTGTCGTGACGTAATCGCGGCTTCACGGCACCCTACCAACACCCCCCTCCGTGACGTCATATACTTTGTGAGTAGCCGTTACGTCATCCCTGCGTAATCGCACGCCACTCTGACGTCGGTTGACATGACGTCTTTGTAGCGTCGCGGCATACCACCGCTCCCCCTGACGTCATGTACATCGTGGGTTGTCGTGACGTCATCGCGATGGTGTCGTGAGATGTGGGCCTGTGTCCCGGTTGACCCCCAACCACCCACCCCTTGGTAAGATGGCCGGCCGAGTTGGAGTCGACGTTGAGGCAACGTTGAGGAGACGTTGAGGCAACGTTGAGGAGACGTTGAGACGACGTTGAGACGACGTGGTGGTTTGCGCGGGGGACGTGGGGGGCACTGGGGAATGGATAGCGGCTATAAGTCGGTCAGTGAAGTGTTTATCGGCCATTTTTGGTAAGGAGAGGCGTCGCCATGTTAGGTAAGAGCCGGAGGGGGGGGCGTCCGCCATTTTGAGTAAGTTGGAGATTCATTCTTGGTTCTTTCGGTAAAGTCACCACGTAGAAGGGAAACAATAAAACAATAAAAATATCAAACAATAAAATTATCACGACGTTTCGACTGCAACACAAGCAATCGCCATCAGGTGTGAAAACCACAACAAGAAATTTTGAAAAAAAGTGGCGGTTATTTTTAATGTTTGTACCACGGAAAGAGATTTGACAGTTTGTTCAGATGGACGAGTCCATCTGAACAAACTGGACGAATCCATTTGAACAAACTGGACTTGTCCATCTGAACAAACTGGACGAGTCCATCTGAACGAACTGTCAAATCTCTCTCCGTGGTGCTAACGTTCAAAATAACCGCCACTTTTTTCATATTTTTTTTTGCCGTGGTTTTCACACCTGATGATGATTGCTTGGACGAGTCCATCTGAACAAACTGGACGAGTCCATCTGAACGAACTGGACTCGTCCATCTGAACAAACTGGACGAGTCCATCTGAACAAACTGTCAAATCTCTCTCCGTGGTGCTAACGTTCAAAATAACCGCCACTTTTTTCATATTTTCTTGCCGTGGTTTTCACACTTGATGATGATTGCTTGGACGAGTCCATCTGAACAAACTGGACGAGTCCATCTGAACGAACTGGACTCGTCCATCTGAACAAACTGGACGAGTCCATCTGAACAAACTGGACGAGTCCATCTGAACAAACTGTCAAATCGCTCTCCGTGGTGTTAACGTTCAAAATAACCGCCACTTTTTTCAAATTTTCTTGTTATGGTTTTCACAACTGATGATGATTGCTTGGTGTTCTAGTCGAAACGTCGTGAGAATTGTATTGTTTTTTATGTTTTTATTATTTTATTGTTTTCCTTCTACGTGGTGGTGACTTTACCGAAAGAACCAAGTATAATAATTGTATTGTTTTACAATAATTTTATTGTTTTATATTTTTAATATTTTATTGTTTCCCTTCTACGTGGTGGTGACTTTACCGAAAGAACCAAGAATAATAATTTTATTTTTTATATTTTTATTAGTTTATTGGTTCCCTTCTACGTGGTGGTGACTTTATCGAAAGAACCAAGAATAATAATTGTATTGTTTTATATTTTTATTATTTTATTGGTTCCCTTCTACGTGGTGGTGACTTTACCGAAAGAACCAAGAATAATAATTTTATTGTTTTATATTTTTATTATTTTATTGTTTCCCTTCTGAATATGAATCCCTGCAGTCACGAAAGCTTTAAATCAAAATTTTACTTCTTTGGTTCTTTCGGTAAAGTCACGTACAATGAGAATAAAATAATAAATTGATAAAATAAAATAACACATTAATATTCTCACGACGTTTCGGCCACAACACAAGCGGCCTTCATCAGGTGAAGGGACGAGACTGTCTGGAGGACAGCGCTGGAGTGAAAGAGCCACGCTCAGATCACGGCCTTTAAGCTGTGTGAGAGGAACAAAGCGCCTTAGAGTCGCGGCATCTCTTCAGAAAGGTGAGAGACTCGATTAGTTGAGCCTTCTTATCCCGAAGTCTTCCTTCTTCCGGAAGACTTCTTCCGGAAGATGTCTTCCTTCTTCCGGAAGACGTCTTTCTTCTTCCGGAAGACCTCTTCCGGAAGATGTCTTCCTCCTTCTGGAAGACATCTTCCGGAAGACGTCTTCCTTATTCCGGAAGACATTTTTCTTCTTCCGGAAGACATCTTTCTTCCGGAAGACGTCTTTCTTCTTCCGGAAGACGTGTTCCTTCTACTTCCGGAAGACGTCTACCTTCTTCCGGAAGACGTTCCGTTGGTTTTCGTTGGCTGCGTTGCGAATGTGGTGAGTGCCGACACACCGTGAAGACAATCGCGGCCAGGCGTGGTGCTGGGGCAGCTTTGTCTCTGTGTGTGTGTACATCATAGGTGGTGCTGCTAGCAGCACTTGCCCCTACAGCCCTGCTAGAGGCTACCTGGGGGAGCTTTGTCTGTGTGTGTGTGTCATAGGTGGTGCTACTAGCAGCACTTGCCCCTACAGCCCTGTTAGAGGCTACCTGGGGGAGCTTTGTCTGTGTGTGTACGTCATAGGTGGTGCTACTAGCCACTAGCAGCACTTGCCCCTACAGCCCTGTTAGAGGCTACCTGGGGGGGGCTTTGTCTCTGTGTGTGTGTCATAGGTGGTGCTACTAGCAGCACTTGCCCCTACAGCCCTGCTAGAGGCTACCTGGGGGGGCTTTGTCTCTGTGTGTGTGTCATAGGTGGTGCTACTAGCCACTAGCAGCACTTGCCCCTACAGCCCTGTTAGAGGCTACCTGGGGGAGCTTTGTCTGTGTGTGTGTCTTTGGTGGTGCTACTCACAGCACTTGCCCCTACAGCCCTGCTAGAGGCTACCTGGGGGAGCTTTGTCTCTGTGTGTATCATAGGTGGTGCTGCTAGCAGCACTTGCCCCTACAGCCCTGCTAGAGGCTACCTGGGGAAGCTTTGTCTGTGTGTGTGTGTGTGTCATAGGTGGTGCTACTCGCTACTAGCAGCACTTGCCCCTACAGCCCTGCTAGAGGCTACCTGGGGGAGCTTTGTCTGTGTGTGTACGTCATAGGTGGTGCTACTAGCAGCACTTGCCCCTGCAGCCCTGCTAGAGGCTACCTGGGGGAGCTTTGTCTCTGTGTGTGTGTCATAGGTGGTGCTGCTAGCAGCACTTGCCCCTGCAGCCCTGCTAGAGGCTACCTGGGGGAGCTTTGTCTCTGTGTGTGTGTCATAGGTGGTGCTGCTAGCAGCACTTGCCCCTGCAGCCCTGTTAGAGGCTACCTGGGGGGGGCTTTGTCTCTGTGTGTGTCATAGGTGGTGCTGCTAGCAGCACTTGCCCCTACAGCCCTGCTAGAGGCTACCTGGGGGAGCTTTGTCTCTGTGTGTGTGTCATAGGTGGTGCTACTCGCTACTAGCAGCACTTGCCCCTACAACCCTGTTAGAGACTACCTGGTGGAGCTTTGTCTGTGTGTGCATCATAGGTAGCAGCACTTGCCCCTACAACTCTGCTAGAGGCTACCTGGGGGAGCTTTGTCTCTGTGTGTGTGTCATAGGTGGTGCTGCTAGCAGCACTTGCCCCTACAGCCCTGCTAGAGGCTACCTGGGGGAGCTTTGTCTCTGTGTGTATCATAGGTGGTGCTGCTAGCAGCACTTGCCCCTACAGCCCTGCTAGAGGCTACCTGGGGAAGCTTTGTCTGTGTGTGTGTGTGTGTCATAGGTGGTGCTACTCGCTACTAGCAGCACTTGCCCCTACAGCCCTGCTAGAGGCTACCTGGGGGAGCTTTGTCTGTGTGTGTACGTCATAGGTGGTGCTACTAGCAGCACTTGCCCCTGCAGCCCTGCTAGAGGCTACCTGGGGGAGCTTTGTCTCTGTGTGTGTGTCATAGGTGGTGCTGCTAGCAGCACTTGCCCCTGCAGCCCTGCTAGAGGCTACCTGGGGGAGCTTTGTCTCTGTGTGTGTGTCATAGGTGGTGCTGCTAGCAGCACTTGCCCCTGCAGCCCTGTTAGAGGCTACCTGGGGGGGGCTTTGTCTCTGTGTGTGTCATAGGTGGTGCTGCTAGCAGCACTTGCCCCTACAGCCCTGCTAGAGGCTACCTGGGGGAGCTTTGTCTCTGTGTGTGTCATAGGTGGTGCTACTCGCTACTAGCAGCACTTGCCCCTACAACCCTGTTAGAGACTACCTGGTGGAGCTTTGTCTGTGTGTGCATCATAGGTAGCAGCACTTGCCCCTACAACCCTGCTAGAGGCTACCTGGGGGAGCTTTGTCTCTGTGTGTGTGTCATAGGTGGTGCTGCTAGCAGCACTTGCCCCTACAGCCCTGTTAGAGGCTACCTGGGGAAGCTTTGTCTGTGTGTGTGCGTCATAGGTGGTGCTGCTAGCAGCACTTGCCCCTACAGCCCTGCTAGAGGCTACCTGGGGGAGCTTTGTCTGTGTGTGTGCGTCATAGGTGGTGCTACTAGCAGCACTTGCCCCTACAGCCCTGTTAGAGGCTACCTGGGGGGGGCTTTGTCTGTGTGTGTACGTCATAGGTGGTGCTACTAGCAGCACTTGCCCCTACAGCTCTGCTGGAGGCTACCTGGGGGAGCTTTGTCTCTGTGTGTGTGTCATAGGTGGTGCTACTCGCTACTAGCAGCACTTGCCCCTACAGCCCTGTTAGAGGCTACCTGGGGGAGCTTTGTCTCTGTGTGTGTGTCATAGGTGGTGCTGCTAGCAGCACTTGCCCCTGCAGCCCTGTTAGAGGCTACCTGGGGGAGCTTTGTCTTTGTCTCTGTGTGTCATAGGTGGTGCTGCTAGCAGCACTTGCCCCTACAGCCCTGTTAGAGGCTACCTGGGGGAGCTGTGTGTGTGTGTGCGTCATAGGTGGTACTACTAGCAGCACTTGCCCCTACAGCCCTGCTAGAGGCTACCTGGTGGAGCTTTGTCTGTGTTGTTTCTGCGTGTACACGAGTAGGTGAGTGAGTGGGTCAGTGGGTCAGTGAGTGAGTGGGTTAGTGGGTGAGTGGGTGGGTCAGTGGATGAGTGGGTCAGTGAGTGAGTGGGTCAGTGGGCGAGTGAGTGTGTGGGTGAGTGATTGTGTGAGTGGGTGTGTGAGTGGGTGGGTGAATGAGTGTGTGAGTGGGTGGGTGTGTATGTGGGTGAGTGAGTGAGTGGGTGTTAGTGGGTGGGTGAATGAGTGTGTGAGTGGGTGAGTGGGTGAATGTGTGAGTGGGTGAATGAGTGTGTTAGTGAGTGGGTGAATGAGTGAGTGTGTGAGTGGGTGAGTGTGTGAGTGAGTGTGTGAGTGAGTGAGTGTGTGAGTGGGTGAGTGAGTGTGTGTGTGGGTGAGTGTGTGAGTGTATGTGAGTGCCACTAAGAGGTGGGGCCTTACCATCAGCCCCACCAAAACTAAGCACCTGCCTGGGTATTTTGTACCATCGGACACTGCACCCCCACAACTCCCGATCGGTGATGGGGCAGTTGTGGAGAGAGTGGAGAGTTTCCCATACCTGGGCAGTGTGCTTATGACTGGCTCCAGTTTAACAGCAGAGGTCTCACTCCGAATCAGTCGAGCGGCAATATCTTTTCATCGGTTGCGTAACGCTGTGTGGAAGCTACCTGGTCTGTCGCTCCGCACTAAGCTTCAGGTCTTCTCGGCCACGGTCATTCCCTCCCTTCTCTACGCTTGTGAAACGTGGACCCCCCTAATGGAACATCTTCGCCGGTTAGAAACATTTAGGCTGGCCTGCCTACGATCCATCCTGGGTTTAACCAGACTGGATTGTGTGAGGAGCTCACAAATCCTTGAAAGATCTGGGCAAGGTCCCATCGGTGAGCTCCTCCGGCGGGGAAGGCTGCGATGGCTGGGTCATGTAGCCCGCATGCCCAGCCACCGTATGCCGAAACAGCTTTTGTTCGGCCGGATTGAGGGGGCTAAGCGGGCGCGGTACGGGCTAGAGAAGAGATGGAGTGATGTGGTACAGGAGGACGTGGAGCTGAGTGGACTTGCCGATGACTGGTACCAGCGGTGTCAAGATCGACCTCTGTGGAGGAGGCTCGTGAAGGATGCTACTGGGCAGTTGGAGGCAGTCGCCCTCCAACAACAACGGAGGGCGGAGGAGCGACGCTCAGAACAACGAGCGGAGCGCCGGGTGGCTAAAGCACAGCGGGTTGGCACAGTAGGGGGCACAGGTGGTGCATCAGCCAGTCATCTCAGTCAGTCGACCCGTGGCACCTGGGTCTGCCCTGTGACCTCCTGCCAGCGGGCGTTCGACACTTCACGTGGCCTCAGGGTGCACATAGCCTGGCACAAGCGTCGTGGTGACGTCACCGCCACTTAGTGGCGAATGGCGGTTGTTGTTGTGTGTGTGTGTGGTGAGTGTGTGAGTGGGTGGGTGAGTGGGTGAGTGAGTGGGTGAGTGAGTGGGTGAGTGGGTGAGTGAGTGAGTGGGTGAGTGAGTGAGTGTGTGAGTGGGTGGGTGAGTGGGTGAGTGAGTGAGTGGGTGAGTGAGTGAGTGTGTGAGTGGGTGAGTGAGTGAGTGAGTGGGTGAGTGAGTGAGTGTGTGAGTGAGTGTGTGAGTGGGTGAGTGAGTGAGTGGGTGAGTGAGTGTGTGAGTGGGTGGGTGAGTGTGTGAGTGAGTGGGTGAGTGAGTGAGTGAGTGGGTGAGTGGGTGGGTGAGTGGGTGAGTGAGTGTGTGGGTGAGTGAGTGGGTGAGTGAGTGAGTGGGTGAGTGTGTGAGTGAGTGGGTGAGTGAGTGAGTGGGTGAGTGAGTGAGTGTGTGAGTGAGTGGGTGAGTGAGTGAGTGTGTGAGTGAGTAGGTGAGTGAGTGAGTGGGTGGGTGAGTGGGTGGGTGAGTGGGTGAGTGAGTGTGTGAGTGAGTAGGTGAGTGAGTGAGTGTGTGAGTGAGTGGGTGGGTGAGTGGGTGGGTGAGTGGGTGAGTGAGTGTGTGAGTGAGTAGGTGAGTGAGTGAGTGTGTGTGTGGGTGAGTGTGTGAGTGGGTGTGTGAGTGAGTGAGTGGGTGAGTGAGTGAGTGTGTGAGTGGGTGAGTGAGTGAGTGGGTGAGTGAGTGGGTGGGTGAGTGAGTGAGTGTGTGAGTGGGTGGGTGAGTGGGTGAGTGAGTGAGTGGGTGAGTGAGTGGGTGGGTGAGTGAGTGAGTGTGTGAGTGGGTGGGTGAGTGGGTGAGTGAGTGAGTGGGTGAGTGAGTGAGTGGGTGAGTGAGTGAGTGTGTGGGTAGTGGTGGTGCTGGCCACCCACCCCCTCTGTGTGTGCCACAGTGCCGGTAGCCTTTATAGCAGCTGCTGCTACTCGTGAACTAACTACAGCACTTGCTCCTCCACCACCACCCACCCACACTAACACCCACCCACTCTGCCACCCACCCCCTCCACCACCCACCCACTCTGCCATTCACCCCCTCTGCCACCCACCCACACTACCACCCACCCACTCTGCCACCCACCGACACTACCACCCACCCCCTCTGCCACCCACCCCCTCTGCCACCCACCCACACTACCACCCACCCACTCTGCAACCCACCCACACTACCACCCACCTACACTAACACCCACCCCCTCTGCCACCCACCCCCTCTGCTACCCACCCACACTACCACCTACCCCCTCTGCAACCCACTCCCTCTGCCACCCACCCACACTACCACCCACCCACTCCACCACCCACACTACCACCCACCCACTCTGCTACCCACCCCCTCCACCACCCACCCACTCTGCTACCCACCCCCTCCACCACCCACCCACACTACCACCCACACACCCACCCACCCACACTACCACCCACCTGCCCACCCTGCCCAGGACGAGCCTGCCATGTCGTACCGTAATGCCGAGACGCTGCCCGTCGGCGTCACCACCGCCACCACCACCACCACGGTGAAGAAGAAGAAGCAGAAGACAGCTGGCGGTGGTGGCGGCGGTGGTGGTGGTGGCGGCGGTGGTGGTGGTGGTGGTGGCGGTGGTGGCGGTGGTGGTGGTGGTGGTGGTGGTGGTGGTGGTGGTGGTGGTGGTGGTGGTGGTGGTGGTGGCGGTGGTGGTGGCGGTGGTGACGAGGGTGAGCTGCTGGAGCTGGCTCTCGCCGCTGGGGTTCGACTCCACCCAGAGGTCTTCAAGTGAGTGGCTTCACGAACGTCGGGGGATGGTGGTGGTGGTGGTGGTGGTTGTGGTGGGGGGGTGGTGGGGGTGGTGGTGGGGGGGGGGGGGGTGGTGGTGGTGGTGGTGGGGGTGGTGGTGGTGGTGGTGGGGGGGTGGTGGTGGTGGTGGTGGGGGGGTGGTGGTGGTGGTGGTGGTGGGGGGGTGGTTGTGGGGGGGGGGGTGGTGGTGGGGGGGGTGGTGGTGGTGGTGGGGGTGGTGGTGGTGGGGGGGTGGTGGTGGTGGTGGGGGGGTGGTGGTGGGGGTGGTGGTGGTTGTGGTGGGGGAGGGGTGGTTAGTTTGTTGCTGTTCTCCCTAGGCTACACACGCCTGTATACACTACACTATACACTACACTATACACTACACTATACACTACACACTATACACTACACACTATACACTACACTACACACTATACACTACACACTATACACTACACTACACACTATATACTACACACTATACACTATACACTACACTACTATACACTACACTACACACTATACACTACACACTATACACTACACTATACACTACTATACACTACACTATACACTACACTATACACTATACGCTACACTACTATACACTACACTATACACTACACTATGCACTACACTATACACTACACTATACACTACACTATACACTACACTACACACTACACTACACACTACACTACACTATACACTACACACTACACTATACATTACACTATACACTACACTACACTATACACTACACTATACACTACTACACTATACACTACACTATACACTACACTATACACTACACTATACACTACACTATACACTACACACTACTATACACTACACTATACACTACACTATACACTACACACTACTATACACTACACTATTCACTACACTATACACTACACTATACACTATACACTACACTATACACTACACTATACACTACACTATACACTATACTATACACTACACTATACACTACACTATACACTACACTACACACTACACTATACACTACACTATACACTACACTATACACTACACTATACACTACACTATACACTATACTATACACTACACTATACACTACACTATACACTACACTACACACTACACTATACACTACACTATACACTACACTATACACTACACTACACACTACACTACACACTACACTATACACTACACTATACACTACACTATACACTACACTATACACTACACTACACACTACACTATACACTACACTATACACTACACTATACACTACACTATACACTACACTATTCACTACACTATACACTACACTATACACTACACTACACACTACACTATACACTACACTATACACTACACTATACACTACACTATACACTACACTATACACTACACTACACACTACACTATACACTACACTATACACTACACACTATACACTACACTACACACTACACTATACACTACACTATACACTACACTATACACTACACTATACACTACACTATACACTACACTATACACTACACTATACACTACACTACACTATACACTACACTATACACTACACTATACACTACACTATACACTACACTATACACTACACTATACACTATACTATACACTACACTATACACTACACTACACACTACACTACACACTACACTATACACTACACTATACACTACACTATACACTACACTATACACTACACTACACACTACACTACACACTACACTATACACTACACTATACACTACACTATACACTACACTATACACTACACTATACACTACACTACACACTACACTATACACTACACTATACACTACACTATACACTACACTATTCACTACAGTACACCCACAGAGACCCACACCGCCTTCATCTTCCCCCTCACCCCCCCCGTGACCCCCCCCTGTGACCCCCACGTGACCCCCCCGTGACCCCCCGTGACCCCCACGTGACCCCAGGGTGGTGCTGGACCTGCTCAAGATGAACGTTGCCCCGCACGCGGTGCTGCAGGTGCTGAGGGCCATGAGTGGGGGCACCACTGGTGGTGTGGATACTCGTGGTGAGTGGGGACACTCACCACTCACTCACCACTCACTCACCACTCACTCACCACTCACTCACCACCCACTCACCACTCACTCACTCACTCACCACTGGTGGTGTGGATACTCGTGGTGAGTGGGGACACTCACCACTCACTCACCACTCACTCACCACTCACCACTCACTCACTCACCACTCACTCACCACTCACTCACCACTGGTGGTGTGGATACTCGTGGTGAGTGGGGACACTCACCACTCACTCACCACTCACTCACCACTCACTCACCACTCACTCACCACTCACTCACCACTGGTGGTGTGGATACTCGTGGTGAGTGGGGACACTCACCACTCACCACTCACTCACTCACCACTCACTCACCACTCACTCACCACTGGTGGTGTGGATACTCGTGGTGAGTGGGGACACTCACCACTCACTCACCACTCACTCACCACTCACCACTCACTCACTCACCACTCACTCACCACTCACTCACCACTGGTGGTGTGGATACTCGTGGTGAGTGGGGACACTCACCACTCACTCACCACTCACTCACCACTCACTCACCACTCACTCACCACTCACTCACCACTGGTGGTGTGGATACTCGTGGTGAGTGGGGACACTCACCACTCACCACTCACTCACTCACCACTCACTCACCACTCACTCACCACTGGTGGTGTGGATACTCGTGGTGAGTGGGGACACTCACCACTCACTCACCACTCACTCACCACTCACTCACCACTCACTCACCACTCACTCACCACTGGTGGTGTGGATACTCGTGGTGAGTGGGGACACTCACCACTCACTCACCACTCACTCACCACTCACTCACCACTCACTCACCACTGGTGGTGTGGATACTCGTGGTGAGTGGGGACACTCACCACTCACCACTCACTCACCACTCACTCACCACTCACTCACCACTGGTGGTGTGGATACTCGTGGTGAGTGGGGACACTCACCACTCACTCACCACTCACTCACCACTCACTCACCACTCACTCACCACTCACTCACCACTGGTGGTGTGGATACTCGTGGTGAGTGAGGACACTCACCACTCACCACTCACTCACTCACCACTCACTCACCACTCACTCACCACTCACCACTCACTCACCACTCACTCACCACTCACTCACCACTGGTGGTGTGGATACTCGTGGTGAGTGGGGACACTCACCACTCACCACTCACTCACCACTCACTCACCACTCACTCACCACTGGTGGTGTGGATACTCGTGGTGAGTGGGGACACTCACCACTCACTCACCACTCACTCACCACTCACTCACCACTCACTCACCACTCACTCACCACTGGTGGTGTGGATACTCGTGGTGAGTGGGGACACTCACCACTCACTCACCACTCACTCACCACTCACTCACCACTCACTCACCACTGGTGGTGTGGATACTCGTGGTGAGTGGGGACACTCACCACTCACCACTCACTCACCACTCACCACTCACTCCTCACCACTCACTCACCACTCACTCACCACTGGTGGTGTGGATACTCGTGGTGAGTGGGGACACTCACCACTCACCACTCACTCACTCACCACTCACTCACCACTCACTCACCACTGGTGGTGTGGATACTCGTGGTGAGTGGGGACACTCACCACTCACTCACCACTCACTCACCACTCACTCACCACTCACCACTCACCACTCACTCACCACTGGTGGTGTGGATACTCGTGGTGAGTGGGGACACTCACCACTCACTCACCACTCACTCACCACCCACTCACCACTCACTCACCACTCACTCACCACTGGTGGTGTGGATACTCGTGGTGAGTGGGGACACTCACCACTCACTCACCACTCACTCACCACTCACCACTCACTCACTCACCACTGGTGGTGTGGATACTCGTGGTGAGTGGGGACACTCACCACTCACCACTCACTCACCACTCACCACTCACTCACTCACCACTCACTCACCACTGGTGGTGTGGATACTCGTGGTGAGTGGGGACACTCACCACTCACTCACCACTCACTCACACCACTCACTCACCACTGGTGGTGTGGATACTCGTGGTGAGTGGGGACACTCACCACTCACTCACCACTCACCACTCACTCACTCACCACTGGTGGTGTGGATACTCGTGGTGAGTGGGGACACTCACCACTCACTCACCACTCACTCACCACTCACCACTCACTCACTCACCACTGGTGGTGTGGATACTCGTGGTGAGTGGGGACACTCACCACTCACCACTCACTCACTCACCACTCACTCACCACTCACTCACTACACACACACTCACTCACCACTGGTGGTGTGGATACTCGTGGTGAGTGGGGACACTCACCACTCACTCACCACTCACCACTCACTCACTCACCACTGGTGGTGTGGATACTCGTGGTGAGTGGGGACACTCACCACTCACTCACCACTCACTCACCACTCACCACTCACTCACTCACCACTGGTGGTGTGGATACTCGTGGTGAGTGGGGACACTCACCACTCACCACTCACTCACTCACCACTCACTCACCACTCACTCACTACACACACACTCACTCACCACTGGTGGTGTGGATACTCGTGGTGAGTGGGGACACTCACCACTCACCACTCACTCACTCACCACTCACTCACTCACCACTGGTGGTGTGGATACTCGTGGTGAGTGGGGACACTCACCACTCACTCACCACTCACTCACCACTCACTCACCACTCACTCACCACTGGTGGTGTGGATACTCGTGGTGAGTGGGGACACTCACCACTCACCACTCACTCACTCACCACTCACTCACTCACCACTGGTGGTGTGGATACTCGTGGTGAGTGGGGACACTCACCACTCACTCACCACTCACCACTCACTCACTCACCACTGGTGGTGTGGATACTCGTGGTGAGTGGGGACACTCACCACTCACTCACCACTCACTCACCACTCACCACTCACTCACTCACCACTGGTGGTGTGGATACTCGTGGTGAGTGGGGACACTCACCACTCACCACTCACTCACTCACCACTCACTCACCACTCACTCACTACACACACACTCACTCACCACTGGTGGTGTGGATACTCGTGGTGAGTGGGGACACTCACCACTCACTCACCACTCACCACTCACTCACTCACCACTGGTGGTGTGGATACTCGTGGTGAGTGGGGACACTCACCACTCACTCACCACTCACTCACCACTCACCACTCACTCACTCACCACTGGTGGTGTGGATACTCGTGGTGAGTGGGGACACTCACCACTCACCACTCACTCACTCACCACTCACTCACCACTCACTCACTACACACACACTCACTCACCACTGGTGGTGTGGATACTCGTGGTGAGTGGGGACACTCACCACTCACTCACCACTCACTCACTCACCACTGGTGGTGTGGATACTCGTGGTGAGTGGGGACACTCACCACTCACTCACCACTCACTCACCACTCACTCACCACTCACTCACCACTCACTCACCACTGGTGGTGTGGATACTCGTGGTGAGTGGGGACACTCACCACTCACCACTCACTCACTCACCACTCACTCACCACTCACTCACTCACCACTCACTCACCACTGGTGGTGTGGATACTCGTGGTGAGTGGGGACACTCACCACTCACCACTCACTCACTCACCACTCACCACTCACTCACTCACCACTCACCACTCACTCACTCACCACTCACCACTCACTCACCACTCACTCACCACTGGTGGTGTGGATACTCGTGGTGAGTGGGGACACTCACCACTCACCACTCACTCACTCACCACTCACTCACCACTCACTCACCACTGGTGGTGTGGATACTCGTGGTGAGTGGGGACACTCACCACTCACTCACCACTCACTCACCACTCACTCACCACTCACCACTCACTCACCACTCACTCACTCACTCACCACTGGTGGTGTGGATACTCGTGGTGAGTGGGGACACTCACCACTCACTCACCACTCACTCACCACTCACCACTCACTCACCACTCACTCACTCACTCACCACTGGTGGTGTGGATACTCGTGGTGAGTGGGGACACTCACCACTCACTCACCACTCACTCACCACTCACTCACCACTCACCACTCACTCACCACTCACTCACTCACTCACCACTGGTGGTGTGGATACTCGTGGTGAGTGGGGACACTCACCACTCACTCACCACTCACTCACCACTCACTCACCACTCACCACTCACTCACCACTCACTCACCACTCACTCACCACTCACTCACCACTCACTCACCACTCACCACTCACTCACTCACCACTCACTCACCACTCACTCACCACTGGTGGTGTGGATACTCGTGGTGAGTGGGGACACTCACCACTCACTCACCACTCACTCACCACTCACCACTTACTCACCACTCACTCACCACTCACTCACCACTCACTCACCACTCACCACTCACTCACCACTCACTCACCACTCACTCACCACTGGTGGTGTGGATACTCGTGGTGAGTGGGGACACTCACCACTCACCACTCACTCACTCACCACTCACTCACCACTCACTCACCACTCACTCACCACTCACTCACCACTGGTGGTGTGGATACTCGTGGTGAGTGGGGACACTCACCACTCACCACTCACTCACTCACCACTCACTCACCACTCACTCACCACTCACTCACCACTGGTGGTGTGGATACTCGTGGTGAGTGGGGACACTCACCACTCACCACTCACTCACTCACCACTCACTCACCACTCACTCACCACTCACTCACCACTGGTGGTGTGGATACTCGTGGTGAGTGGGGACACTCACCACTCACCACTCACTCACTCACCACTCACTCACCACTCACTCACCACTCACTCACCACTGGTGGTGTGGATACTCGTGGTGAGTGGGGACACTCACCACTCACTCACCACTCACTCACCACTCACTCACCACTCACTCACCACTTACTCACTACACACACACTCACTCAGTCACTCACTCACTCAGTCACTCACCACTCACTCACCACTGGTGGTGTGGATACTCGTGGTGAGTGGGGACACTCACCACTCACTCACCACTCACTCACCACTCACCACTCACTCACCACTGGTGGTGTGGATACTCGTGGTGAGTGGGGACACTCACCACTCACCACTCACTCACTCACCACTCACTCACCACTCACTCACCACTCACTCACCACTGGTGGTGTGGATACTCGTGGTGAGTGGGGACACTCACCACTCACCACTCACTCACTCACCACTCACTCACCACTCACTCACCACTCACTCACCACTGGTGGTGTGGATACTCGTGGTGAGTGGGGACACTCACCACTCACTCACCACTCACCACTTACTCACCACTCACTCACCACTCACTCAGTCACTCACCACTCACTCACCACTGGTGGTGTGGATACTCGTGGTGAGTGGGGACACTCACCACTCACCACTCACTCACCCACTCACTCACCACTCACCACTCACTCACCACTCACTCACCACTCACCACTCACTCACTCACCACTCACCACTGGTGGTGTGGATACTCGTGGTGAGTGGGGACACTCACCACTCACCACTCACTCACCACTCACTCACCACTCACTCACCACTCACTCACCACTGGTGGTGTGGATACTCGTGGTGAGTGGGGACACTCACCACTCACCACCTACTCACTCACCACTCACTCACCACTCACCACTTACTCACCACTCACTCACCCACTCACTCACCACTCACTCACCACTCACTCACTACACACACACTCACCACTCACTCACCACTCACTCACTCACCACTTACTCACCACTCACTCACCACTCACTCACCACTCACTCAGTCAGTCAGTCACTCACTCACTCAGTCACTCACTCACTCACTCACCACTCACTCACCACTCACTCACCACTCACTCACTCAGTCAGTCACTCACTCACTCACCCACCCACTCACTCACTCACCACTCACTCACCACTCACTCACCACTCACTCACCCACTCACTCACCACTCACTCACCACTCACTCACTCACCACTCACTCACTCACTCACCACTGGTGGTGTGGATACTCGTGGTGAGTGGGGACACTCACCACTCACCACTCACTCACCACTCACTCACCCACTCACTCACCCATCCACTCATCCACCCATCCACTCATCCACTCACTCATTCACTCACCACTCACTCACCACTCACCACTCACTCACCACTCACTCACTCACCACTCACTCACCACTCACTCACCACCCACTCACTCACCCACCCACCCACTCACCCACCCACCCACTCACTCACTCACCCACCCACCCACTCACCCATCCACTCATCCACTCACTCACTCATCTTCACCCATCCACTCACTCAATCACTCATCCACTCACTCATCCACTCACTCAATCACTCACCCACCCACTCACTCAATCACTCACCACCATCTCGCTTCTCAACACCACGCTACTCACCACTACGCTCACCACCACTCACCACGCTACTCACCACTACACACCATTGTACTGGACTCACCACCACCACCACTCTGCACTCACCACGATGCTCCTCACCACTACCCTGTTCACCACTTGGCTCACAACTATACACTCACCACTGTACTGCTCACCACTGGTGAGGGTGGTGGTCAGGGTGGTGGTGAGGGTCGTGAGGGTGGAGGTGGTGAGGGGGAGGGGGAGAGTGGAGCGGGCGCTCTGATTGGCCTGCGCCCTCCTCCTACTCCTCCTACTCGTACACCTACTACTCCTACTCCTCCTACTCCTCCTCCTACTCCTCCTCCTACTCCTACTCCTCCTCCTACTCCTCCTCCTACTCCTACTCCTCCTACTCCTCCTCCTCCTACTCCTCCTACTCCTACTCCTCCTCCTCCTACTCCTCCTCCTACTCCTCCTCCTACTCCTACTCCTCCTACTCCTACTCCTCCTCCTACTCCTCCTACTCCTCCTCCTACTCCTCCTACTCCTCCTCCTCCTACTCCTCCTACTCCTCCTCCTCCTCCTCCTACTCCTCCTCCTCCTACTCCTCCTCCTACTCCTACTCCTCCTCCTACTCCTCCTACTCCTCCTACTCCTCCTCCTCCTACTCCTCCTCCTACTCCTCCTACTCCTACTCCTCCTCCTACTCCTCCTACTCCTCCTCCTCCTTCTCCTCCTCCTACTCCTCCTACTCCTCCTCCTACTCCTCCTCCTACTCCTACTCCTCCTACTCCTACTCCTCCTACTCCTCCTCCTACTCCTCCTTTTACTCCTACTCCTCCTACTCCTACTCCTCCTACTCCTCCTCCTACTCCTCCTCCTACTCCTACTCCTCCTCCTACTCCTCCTACTCCTCCTACTCCTCCTATTACTCCTACTCCTCCTACTCCTCCTCCTACTACTCCTCCTACTCCTCCTCCTACTCCTACTCCTCCTACTCCTACTCCTCCTCCTACTCCTCCTACTCCTCCTCCTACTCCTACTACTCCACCTCCTACTCCTCCTACTCCTACTCCTCCTACTCCTCCTCCTACTCCTACTTCTCCTACTCCTACTCCTCCTACTCCTCCTACTCCTCCTCCTACTCCTCCTACTCCTCCTACTCCACCTCCTACTCCTCCTACTCCTCCTACTCCTCCTACTCCTCCTACTCCACCTCTTCCTCCTACTACTCCTACTCCTCCTACTCCTCCTACTCCTCCTCCTACTCCTCCTCCTCCTACTCCTCCTACTCCTCCTCCTCCTCCTACTCCTCCTACTCCTCCTCCTACTCCTCCTACTCCTCCTCCTACTCCTCCTCCTACTCCTCCTCCTCCTACTCCTCCTACTCCTACTCCTCTTACTCCTACTCCACCTCCTACTCCTACTCCTCCTACTCCTCCTCCTACTCCTCCTACTCTTCCTACTCCTACTACTCCAACTCCTCCTACTCCTCCTACTCCTCCTACTCCTCCTACTCCTCCTCCTACTCCTCCTACTCCTACTCCTCCTACACCTCCTACTCCTACACCTCCACCACTGCCATCTCCTCCTGAGTGAGTGAGTGGGTGAGTGAGTGAGTGGATGAGTGAGTGAGTGGATGAGTGAGTGAGTGGATGAGTGAGTGAGTGGATGAGTGAGTGGGTGAGTGGATGAGTGAGTGAGTGGATGAGTGAGTGAGTGGATGAGTGAGTGGGTGAGTGGATGAGTGAGTGTGTGGGTGAGTGATGGGGAGCGTTGGAGCTCGCTAGGAGCTCCGTGCTGCGTGGGGTGGGGGGCTCAGTGACCAGGCCTGGGGAAGTTTGGTCGACCACCACCACCTCCACTACAACCACCACCACCACCACTACCTCCACCACCACCATCACTACCTCCACCACCTCCACCACCACCAACATCACTACCTCCACCTCCACCACCACCACCACCACCTCCACTACAACCACCACCACCTCCACTACAACCACCATCACCATCACTACCTCCACCACCACCATCACTACCTCCACCACCACCATCACTACCTCCACCACCATCACTACCTCCACCACCTCCACCACCACCATCACCACCACCACCTCCACCACCACCATCACCTCCACCACCACCTCCACCACCACTACCACCACTACCACCACCTCCACTACCACCACCACCATCACCACCACCACCACCATCACCACCACCACCACCATCACCACCACCACCACCACCACCACCTCCACCACCACCACCTCCACCACCACCACCACCTCCACCACCACCACCTCCACCACCTCCACCACCACCACCACCTCCACCACCACCATCACCACCACCTCCACCCTCTCTTCCCACAGTTCGGAGTTCTCGGGCGGCAGCAGCTGGAGGTGGAGCAGCAGCTACAGCAGCAGGGGCAGCAGCTACAGCTACATCAGCAGCAGCTACAGCAGCAGCTACAGCAGCAGCTGCAGCAGCTACAGCAGCAGGGGCAGCTCAAGCAGCTACAGCAGCAGCAGCTGGGACAGGGAGAGGAGTCCGTGAGCGCCAGCGTCTCCCCAGTGGGCAGGGACTTTCGTCAGCTTCTCGGCCGATGGTGCGGTCGGGAACGGTGGGGGGCTCGGTGGGGGGCACGGTGGGGGGCACGGTGGGGGGCTCGGTGGGGGGCACGGTGGGGGGTAAGGGCGGGGGGGGCGGTCGAGCCTGACGACTCAACGGAGACTCGGGGAGAGACTCACGCTGTGAGTGTGTGTGATGTGTGTGTGTGTGATGTGTGTGTGTGGTGTGTGTGTGTGGTGTGTGATGTGTGTGTGTGTGATGTGTGTGTGTGATGTGTGTGTGATGTGTGTGTGTGATGTGTGTGATGTGTGTGGTGTGATGTGTGTGTGATGTGTGTGTGTGATGTGTGTGGTGTGATGTGTGTGATGTGTGTGTGATGTGTGTGTGTGTGGTGTGTGTGTGATGTGTGTGGTGTGATGTGTGTGTGATGTGTGTGATGTGTGTGTGATGTGTGTGTGATGTGTGTGTAATGTGTGTGATGTGTGTGTAATGTGTGTGTGATGTGTGTGTGATGTGTGTGTGATGTGTGATGTGTGTGATGTGTGTGATGTGTGTGATGTGTGTGATGTGTGTGGTGTGATGTGTGTGTGTGATGTGTGTGTGATGTGTGATGTGTGTGATGTGTGTGTAATGTGTGTGTGATGTGTGTGTGTGTGCTGTGTGTGTGTGGTGTGTGTGATGTGTGTGGTGTATGTGTGTGTGATGTGTGTGTGATGTGTGTGTGATGTGTGTGTGTGATGTGTGTGGTGTGATGTGTGTGTGTGATGTGTGTGTGATGTGTGATGTGTGTGATGTGTGTGTAATGTGTGTGTGATGTGTGTGTGTGTGCTGTGTGTGTGTGGTGTGTGTGATGTGTGTGGTGTGATGTGTGTGTGATGTGTGTGTGATGTGTGTGTGATGTGTGTGTGTGATGTGTGTGGTGTGATGTGTGTGTGTGATGTGTGTGTGATGTGTGTGATGTGTGTGGTGTGTGATGTGTGTGTGATGTGTGTGTAATGTGTGTGATGTGTGGTGTGATGTGTGTGATGTGTGTGGTGTGATGTGTGTGTGTGATGTGTGTGTGATGTGTGATGTGTGTAATGTGTGTGTGATGTGTGTGTGTGTGCTGTGTGTGTGTGGTGTGTGTGATGTGTGTGGTGTGATGTGTGTGTGATGTGTGTGTGATGTGTGTGTGATGTGTGTGTGTGATGTGTGTGGTGTGATGTGTGTGTGTGATGTGTGTGTGATGTGTGATGTGTGTGATGTGTGTGTAATGTGTGTGTGATGTGTGTGTGTGATGTGTGTGTGATGTGTGTGTGATGTGTGTGTGATGTGTGTGTGATGTGTGATGTGTGTGTGATGTGTGTGTGATGTGTGTGTGTGATGTGTGTGATGTGTGTGTGTGGTGTGTGTGTGATGTGTGTGATGTGTAATGTGTGTGTGTAATGTGTGTGTGTGTAATGTGTGTGTGATGTGTGTGTGTGATGTGTGTGTGATGTGTGTGTGTGTGATGTGTGTGTGTGATGTGTGTGTGATGTGTGTGTGTGTGATGTGTGTGTGATGTGTGTGTGATGTGTGTGTGATGTGTGTGTGTGATGTGTGTGTGATGTGTGTGTGTGTGATGTGTGTGTGTGATGTGTGTGTGATGTGTGTGTGTAATGTGTGATGTGTGTGTGTGATGTGTGTGTGTGATGTGTGTGTGTGATGTGTGTGTGTGTGATGTGTGTGTGATGTGTGTGTGATGTGTGTGTGTGATGTGTGTGTGATGTGTGTGTGTGTGATGTGTGTGTGATGTGTGTGTGATGTGTGTGTGTGTGATGTGTGTGTGGTGGGGTGTGTGTGATGGTGTGTGTGATGTGTGTGTGATGTGTGTGTGATGTGTGTGTGATGTGTGTGTGATGTGTGATGTGTGTGTGATGTGTGTGTGATGTGTGTGTGATGTGTGTGTGTGATGTGTGTGATGTGTGTGTGTGGTGTGTGTGTGATGTGTGTGATGTGTAATGTGTGTGTGTAATGTGTGTGTGTGTAATGTGTGTGTGATGTGTGTGTGTGATGTGTGTGTGATGTGTGTGTGTGTGTGATGTGTGTGTGTGATGTGTGTGTGATGTGTGTGTGTGTGATGGTGTGTGATGTGTGTGTGATGTGTGTGTGTGTGATGTGTGTGTGTGATGTGTGTGTGTGTGATGTGTGTGTGTGATGTGTGTGTGATGTGTGTGTGTGATGTGTGTGTGATGTGTGTGTGTAATGTGTGATGTGTGTGTGTGATGTGTGTGTGTGATGTGTGTGTGTGATGTGTGTGTAATGTGTGTGTGTGTAATGTGTGTGTGTAATGTGTGTGTGTGTAATGTGTGTGTGATGTGTGTGTGTGATGTGTGTGTGATGTGTGTGTGATGTGTGTGTGATGTGTGTGTGATGTGTGTGTGATGTGTGTGTGATGTGTGTGTGATGTGTGTGTGTGATGTGTGTGTGATGTGTGTGTGATGTGTGTGTGTGTGATGTGTGTGTGATGTGTGTGTGATGTGTGTGTGATGTGTGGTGTGTGATGTGTGTGTGTAATGTGTGTGTGTGTAATGTGTGTGTGTGTGATGTGTGTGTGATGTGTGTGTGTGATGTGTGTGTGATGTGTGTGTGTGTGATGTGTGTGTGATGTGTGTGTGATGTGTGTGTGATGTGTGTGTGTGTGTGATGTGTGTGTGATGTGTGTGTGATGTGTGTGTGTGATGTGTGTGTGATGTGTGTGTGATGTGTGTGTGATGTGTGTGTGTGTGATGTGTGTGTGATGTGTGTGTGTGATGTGTGTGTGTGATGTGTGTGTGTGATGTGTAATGTGTGTGTGTGATGTGTGTGTGATGTGTGTGTGTGATGTGTAATGTGTGTGTGATGTGTGTGTGTGATGTGTAATGTGTGTGTGTGTGTGATGTGTGTGTGTGTGATGTGTGTGTGTAATGTGTGTGTGATGTGTGTGTGATGTGTGTGGTGTGATGTGTGTGATGTGTGATGTGTGTGTGTGTGTGATGTGTGTGTGATGTGTGTGTGATGTGTGTGTGTGATGTGTGTGTGATGTGTGTGTGTGTGTGTGATGTGTGTGTGTAATGTGTGTGTAATGTGTGTGTGTGATGTGTGTGTGTGTAATGTGTGTGTGTGTGTGTGATGTGTGTGTGATGTGATGTGTGTAATGTGTGTGTGCTGTGTGTGTGATGTGTGTGTGTGTGATGTGTGTGTGATGTGTGTGTGTGTGATGTGTGTGTGATGTGTGTGTGTGATGTGCGTGTGTGATGTGTGTGTGTGTGTGATGTGTAATGTGTGTGTGTGTGTGTGATGTGTGTGTGTGTGATGTGTGTGTAATGTGTGTGTGATGTGTGTGTGATGTGTGTGTGATGTGTGTGTGATGTGTGTGTGTGTGTAATGTGTGTCTGATGTGTGTGTGTAATGTGTGATGTGTGTGTGTGATGTGTGTGTGATGTGTGTGTGTGTGTGATGTGTGTGATGTGTGTGTGTGTGATGTGTGTGTGTGTAATGTGTGTGTGTGTGTAATGTGTGTGTGATATGTGTGTAATGTGTGTGTGTGTGTAATGTGTGTGAGTGTAATGTGTGTGTGATGTGTGTGTGTGATGTGTGATGTGTAATGTGTGTGTGTGATGTGTGTAATGTGTGTGTGTGTGTGTAATGTGTGTGTAATGTGTGTGTGTAATGTGTGTAATGTGTGTGTGATGTGATGTGTGATGTGTGTGTGTAATGTGTGTGTGTAATGTGTGTGATGTGTGTGTGTGTAATGTGTGTGTAATGTGTGTGTGTAATGTGTGTAATGTGTGTGTGATGTGATGTGTGATGTGTGTGTGTGATGTGTGTGTGATGTGTGTGTGATGTGTGTGTGATGTGTGTGTGTGTGTGTGTGATGTGTGTGTGTGATGTGTGTGTGATGTGTGTGTGTGATGTGTGTGTGATGTGTGTGTGTGATGTGGTGTGTGATGTGCGTGTGTGATGTGTGTGTGTGTGTAATGTGTGTGTGATGTGTGTGTGTGTGTAATGTGTGTGTGATGTGTGTGTTGTGTGTGTGTAATGTGTGTGTGTGTGATGTGTGTGTGTGATGTGGTGTGTGATGTGTGTGTGTGTGTGTAATGTGTGTGTGATGTGTGTGTGTGTGTAATGTGTGTGTGATGTGTGTGTTGTGTGTGTGTAATGTGTGTGTGTGTGTGATGTGTGTGTGATGTGTGTGTGTGTGATGTGTGTGTGATGTGTGTGTAATTTGTGTGTGTGTGATGTGTGTGTGATGTGTGTGTGTTGTGTGTGTGATGTGTGTGTGTGTGATGTGTGTGTGTGTGTAATGTGTGTGTGTGTGTGATGTGTGTGTGATGTGTGTGTGATGTGTAATGTGTGTGTGATGTGTGTGTGATGTGTGTGTGATGTGTGTGTGTGATGTGCGTGTGTGATGTGTGTGATGTGTGTGATGTGTAATGTGTGATGTGTGTGTGTGTAATGTGTGTGATGTGTGTGATGTGTGTGTGTGATGTGTGTGTGATGTGTGTGTGATGTGCGTGTGTGATGTGCGTGTGTGATGTGTGTGATGTGTAATGTGTGTGTGTGTAATGTGTGTGTGATGTGTAATGTGTGTGTGTAATGTGTGTGTGTGATGTGTGTGTAATGTGTGTGTGTGTGTAATGTGTGTGTGATGTGTGTGTGTAATGTGTGTGTGTGTGTGTAATGTGTGTGTGATGTGTGTGTGTGATGTGTGTGTGATGTGTGTGTGATGTGTGTGTGTAATGTGTGTGTGTGTAATGTGTGTAATGTGTGTGTGATGTGTGTGTGTGTGTGTAATGTGTGTAATGTGTGTGTGTGATGTGTGTGTGATGTGTGTGTGATGTGTGTAATGTGTGTGTGATGTGTGTGTAATGTGTGTGTGATGTGTGTGTGATGTGTGTGTGTTTGTGATGTGTGTGTGTGATGTGTGTGATATGTGTGTAATGTGTGTGTGATATGTGTGTGTGATGTGTGTGTAATGTGTGTGATGTGTGTGTGATGTGTGATGTGTGTAATGTGTGTGTGTGTAATGTGTGTGTGATGTGTGTGTGTGTAATGTGTGTGTGTGTGATGTGTGTGTGTGTGATGTGTGTGTGTGAGTCTGTGTGTGTGTGTAGGAGTGGTGGGTGTAGTGGTTAGCGCTACGCTGCGCTACGAACCCGACCACCCGAGTTCGATTCCCGCTCACGGCCACCACCACTCAGTGACGATTCTCTGAACCGGTCCTGGGCCTCCCCTAGGTCGACTCAGCCGCAAATGAGCTACCTGGTGTAGTTGTGGTGGTGTAGTGGTGGTGGTGTAGTGGTAGTGGTGGTGTAGTGGTAGTGGTGGTATAGTGGTGGTGATGTAGTGGTGGTGGTGGTGTAGTGAACATCGCTACCACTCGGGGAGAGACAAAGGCGGCCGGGCGTGGTGGTGGTGCTGGTGGCCACCCCCTCTGTGTGTAGCCACAGTGCCGGTAGCCTTCATAGACGCTGCTGCTGCTACTCGCTACTAGCAGCACTTGCCCCTACAGCCCTGCTAGAGGCTACCTGGGGGAGCTTTGTCTGTGTGTGTGCATCATAGGCGGTGCTACTCGCTACTGACAGCACTTGCCCCTACAGCCCTGCTAGAGGCTACCTGGGGGAGCTGTGTCTGTGTGTGTGTTGATGGGATGATGTGTCGACGAAGCTTCTCGTGATCAGTAATGAAGATTTGTTCTTTTTGCTTGACGATGTCGAGAGAGTGAAAATAAATCCAACATCGACAAATCTGTGTTTCATACTTGGAGCTAAATCCGATGATCTGTAAAGCTCTTTGCACGCAGGTGTCTGGTGAAGAGGTGGAGACGCGTGATGTCAGAGTGTCACTACATCACGTGATGTCAGAGTGTCACTACATCACGTGATGTCAGAGTGTCACTACATCACGTGATGTCAGAGTGTCACTACATCACGTGATGTCAGAGTGTCACTACATCACGTGATGTCAGAGTGTCACTACATCACGTGATGTCAGAGTGTCACTACATCACGTGGTGTCAGTGTGTCACTACATCACGTGATGTCAGAGTGTCACTACATCACGTGGTGTCAGTGTGTCACTACATCACGTGGTGTCAGAGTGTCACTACATCACGTGGTGTCAGTGTGTCACTACATCACGTGGTGTCAGAGTGTCACTACATCACGTGGTGTCAGTGTGTCACTACATCACGTGGTGTCAGTGTCACTACATCACGTGGTGTCAGTGTGTCACTACATCACGTGGTGTCAGTGTCACTACATCACGTGGTGTCAGAGTGTCACTACATCACGTGGTGTCAGAGTGTCACTACATCACGTGGTGTCAGTGTCACTACATCACGTGGTGTCAGTGTGTCACTACATCACGTGGTATCAGTGTGTCACTACATCACGTGGTGTCAGTGTGTCACTACATCACGTGGTGTCAGAGTGTCACTACATCACGTGGTGTCAGTGTGTCACTACATCACGTGGTGTCAGTGTGTCACTACATCACGTGGTGTCAGTGTGTCACTACATCACGTGGTGTCAGTGTGTCACTACATCACGTGGTGTCAGTGTCACTACATCACGTGATGTCAGAGTGTCACTACATCACGTATTGTCAGAGTGTCACTACATCACGTGGTGTCAGAGTGTCACTACATCACGTGGTGTCAGTGTCACTACATCACGTGGTGTCAGTGTCACTACATCACGTGGTGTCAGTGACACACACAGTGACACAGTGACACACACACAGTGACACACACACACACAGTGACACCCGCAGTGACACACACACATAGTGACACACACACAGGGACACACACAGTGACACACACAGTGACACACACACACAGTGACACACACAGTGACACACACACAGTGACACACACAGTGACACACACACAGTGACACACACAGTGACACACACACACACAGTGACACACACAGTGACACACACACAGTGACACACAGTGACACACACACACAGTGACACACACACAGTGACACAGTGACACACAGTGACACAGTGACACACAGTGACACACACACAGTGACACAGTGACACACACACACAGTGACACACACAGTGACACACAGTGACACACACTGACACACACAGTGACACACACACAGTGACACACAGTGACACACACACAGTGACACACAGTGACACACCCAGTGACACACACACACAGTGACACACACACAGTGACACACACACAGTGACACACAGTGACACACACACACAGTGACACACACACACATAGACACACAGTGACACACAGTGACACACACACAGTGACACACACACACACAGTGACACACAGTGACACACAGTGACACACACACCCAGTGACACACACATAGTGACACACACAGTGACACACACAGTGACACACACACAGTGACACACACACAGTGACACACAGTGACACACACAGTGACACACAGACACAGTGACACACAGACACAGTGACACACAGACACAGTGACACACACAGTGACACACACACAGTGACACACAGTGACACACACACAGTGACACACACACAGTGAGACACACACAGTGAGACACACAGTGACACACACAGTGACACACACACACACAGATACACACACACAGTGACACACACAGTGACACACACACACAGTGACACACAGTGACACACACACAGTGACACACACACAGTGAGACACACAGTGACACACACACAGTGACACACACACACAGTGAGACACACAGTGACACACACAGTGACACACACAGTGACACACAGTGACACACACACAGTGACACACACAGTGACACACACACAATGACACACACAGTGGCACACACACACACACACAGTGACATACACACAGTGACACACACAGTGACACACAGTGACACACACACAGTGATACACACAGTGACACACACACAGTGACACACAGTGACACACAGTGACACACACAGTGACACACACACAGTGACACACACACAGTGACACACACACAGTGACACACAGTGACACACACACAGTGACACACAGTGACACACACAGTGACACACAGTGACACACACACAGTGACACACACACAGTGACACACACACAGTGACACACACAGTAACACACACAGTGACACACACAGTGACACACACACACACACAGTGACACACACACACAGTGACACACAGTGACACACACACACAGTGACACACACACAGTGACACACACAGTAACACACAGTAACACACAGTGACACACACACAGTGACACACACAGTGACACACACACAGTGACACACACAGTGACACACACACAGTGACACACAGTGACACACAGTGACACACACAGTGACACACACACACAGTGACACACAGACACAGTGACACACAGTGACACACACAGTGACACACACAGTGACACACACACACAGTGACACACACACACAGTGACACACAGTGACACACACACAGTGACACACACACAGTGAGACACACAGTGACACACACAGTGACACACACACAGTGACACACACACACAGTGACACACAGTGACACACACACAGTGACACCACACACAGTGAGACACACACAGTGACACACAGTGACACACACACAGTGACACACACACACAGTGAGACACACAGTGACACACACACAGTGACACACACAGTGACACACACACACAGTGACACACACACAGTGACACACAGTGACACACACACAGTGACACACACACACAATGACACACACAGTGACACACACACAGTGACATACAGTGACACACACAGTGACACACAGTGACACACACACAGTGACACACACAGTGACACACACACACAGTGACACACACAGTGACACACAGTGACACACACAGTGACACACACACAGTGACACACAGTGACACACACACACAGTGACACACAGTGACACACACAGTGACACACACACAGTGACACACAGTGACACACACACACAGTGACACACACACACAGTGACACACACAGTGACACACACACAGTGACACACAGTGACACACACACAGTGACACACACACAGTGACACACAGTGACACACACACAGTGACACACACAGTGACACACACACAGTGACACACACACACAGTAACACACACAGTGACACACACACACACACACAGTGACACACACAGTAACACACGTGACACAAACAGTGACACACACACACAGTGACACACACACACACACAGTGACACACACACAGTGACACACACACACAGTGACACACACACAGTGACACACACACAGTGACACACACACACAGTAACACACACAGTGACACACACACAGTGACACACACACAGTGACACACACAGTAACACACAGTGACACACACACAGTGACACACACAGTGACACACACAGTGACACACACACACACACACAGTGACACACACAGTGACACACACACAGCACGTGATATCTTTTTTTATTTAACTCCTCGTCGTTGTTGAAGCCTTCAACTGAGTGCTGCGGTGGTGGTGGTTGTGGTGGTGGTTGTGGTGGTAGTGGTGGTGGTGGTTGTGGTGGTTGTGGTGATGGTTGTGGTGGTTGTGGTGGTGGTGATGGTTGTGGTTGTTGTGGTGGTGGTTGTGGTGGTGGTTGTGGTGGTTGTTGTGGTTGTTGTGGTGGTGGTTGTGGTTGTTGTGGTG
>NC_133743.1:1727406-1774906 GCF_048934315.1 Petromyzon marinus
ACAACGTAGCTAGACACACAACGTAACCACAGACACACAACACAGCTACAGACACACAACGTAGCCACAGACACACAACGTAGTCACAGACACACAACATAGCTAGACACACAACGTAGCTAGACACACAACACAGCTACAGACACACAACACAGCTACAGACACACAGCGTAGCTAGACACCCAACGTAGCTACAGACACACAACATAGCTAGACACACAACGTAGCTACAGACACACAACGTAGTCACAGACACACAACGTAGCTAGACACACAACGTAGCTAGACACACAGCTACAGACACACAACGTAGCTAGACACACAACGTAGTCACAGACACAAAGTAGCTACGGACACACAACATAGCTACACACACAACGTAGCTTAGCTACAGACACACAACGTAGTCACAGACACACAACGTAGCTAGACACACAACGTAGCTAGACACAACGTAGCTACAGACACACAACGTAGCCAGACACACAGCTACAGACACACAACGTAGCTACAGACACACAACATAGCTACAGACACACAACATAGCTACAGACACACAACGTAGCTACAGACACACAGCTACAGACACACAACATAGCTACAGACACACAACGTAGCTAGACACACAACGTAGTCACAGACACACAGCTACAGACACACAACGTAGTCACAGACACACAGCTACAGACACACAACGTAGTCACAGACACACAGCTACAGACACACAACGTAGTCACAGACACACAACGTAGCTACAGACACACAGCTACAGACACACAACGTAGCTAGACACACAACGTAGCTAGAGACACACAACATAGCTACAGACACACAACGTAGTCACAGACACACAACGTAGCTAGACACACAACGTAGCTACAGACACAACGTAGCTACAGACACACAACGTAGCTACAGACACACAACGTAGCTACAGACACACAACGTAGCTAGACACACAGCTAGACACACAACGTAACTAGACACAACGTAGCTACAGACACACAACGTAGCTAGACACACAACGTAGTCACAGACACACAACGTAGTCACAGACACACAACGTAGCTAGACACACAACGTAGTCACAGACACACAACGTAGTCACAGACACACAACGTAGCTAGACACACAACGTAGTCACAGACACACAGCTACAGACACACAACGTAACTACAGACACACAACGTAGCTAGACACACAACGTAGTCACAGACACACAACGCAGCTACAAACACACAGCTACAGACACACAACGTAGCTAGACACACAACGTAGCTACAGACACACAACGTAGCTACAGACACACAACGTAGCTAGACACACAACGTAGCTACAGACACACAACGCAGCTACAGACACACAGCTACAGACACACAACATAGTTACAGACACACAACGTAGTCACAGACACACAGCTACAGACACACAACGTAGCTAGACACACAACGTAGCTAGACACACAACGTAGTCACAGACACACAGCTACAGACACACAACATAGTTACAGACACACAACGTAGTCACAGACACACAACGTAGTCACAGACACACAACGTAGTCACAGACACACAACGTAGCTACAGACAGACACAGCTACAGACACACAACGTAGTCACAGACACACAGCTACAGACACACAACGTAACTACAGACACACAACGTAGCTAGACACACAACGTAGTCACAGACACACAGCTACAGACACACAGCTACAGACACACAACGTAGTCAGACACACAGCTACAGACACACAACGTAACTACAGACACACAACGTAGCTAGACACAACGCAGCGCCGATGGTCTTGTGTAATGCACAGAGGGACCGCATCGCTTCCTCGGACGTCCGTCCGGGAAGGAATGACAGCAAAGACTCTCGCTCCTTTCACTGCCACTCAGCGATAACCACCAACATCGCTCGTCCACACACACACAGACAGAGCTCCCCCAGATAGCCTCTATCAGGGCTGTAGGGGCAAGTGCTGCTAGCAGCGAGTAGCACCACCTATGATGCACACACAGACAAAGCTCCCCCAGATAGCCTCTATCAGGGCTGTAGGGGCAAGTGCTGCTAGCAGCGAGTAGCACCACCTATGATGTAAACACAAAGCTGCCCCGTACAGCCTCTAACAGACTGTTGGGGAATGTGCTGTTAGACACGCACATAAATAGGCCTACAAGCTGACACACATACCAACGGAGATTACACATACCTACACACAACAACAACAACCGCCATTCGCCACTAAGTGGCGGTGACGTCACCACGACGCTTGTGCCAGGGTATGTGCACCTTGAGGCCACGTGAAGTGTCGAACGCCCGCTGGCAGGAGGTCACGGGGCAGACCCAGGTGCCACGGGTCGACTGACTGAGATGACTGGCTGATGCACCACCTGTGCCCCCTACTGTGCCAACCTGCTGTGCTTTAGCCACCCGGCGCTCCGCTCGTTGTTGTGAGCGTCGCTCCTCCGCCCTCCGTTGTTGTTGGAGGGCGACAACCTCCCAACTGCCCAGTAGCATCCTTCACGAGCCTCCTCCACAGAGGCCGATCTTGACACCGCTGGTACCGGTCATCGGCAAGTCCACTCAGCTCCACGTCCTCCTGTACCACATCACTCCATCTCTTCTCTAGCCCGTGCCGCGCCCGTTTAGCCCCCTCGATCCGGCCGAACAAAAGCTGTTTCGGCATGCGGTGGCTGGGCATGCGGGCTACATGACCCAGCCAACACAGCCTTGCCTGCCGGAGGAGCTCACCGATGGGACCTTGTCCAGATCTTTCAAGGATTTGTGAGCTCCTTCACACAATCCAGCCTGCAGGTTAAACCCAGGATGGATCGTAGGCAGGCTAGCGTAAATGTTTCTAACCGGCGAAGATGTTCCATTAAGGGGGTCCACGTTTCGCAAGCGTAGAGAAGTGAGGGAATGACCGTGGCCGAGAAGACCTGAAGCTTAGTGCGGAGCGACAGACCAGGTAGCTTCCACACAGCGTTACGCAACCGATGAAAAGATATTGCCGCTCGACTGACTCGGAGTGAGACAGATAATACAGAGCTATACACAAACACAAAAGCAAAGATCCCCCGTATAGGCTTAACAGACTGTTGGGGCAAGTGCTGTTAGCGAGTATCACCTCCGAAGGCCGGCACGGCACACGAGAGGGTGGGTGGACAGCACCACGCCCGGCCGCCTTTGTCTCCCCGGTGGCGATGTTTTTACGCACCGCACCAGCTACTCACTCACCCGCACACCCGCTACTCACCCGCACACCCATCCGCCCACACACCCCCACCCCCCCATCCACACACCCATTCACACCCCCACACACCCACCCACACACCCACCCACACACCCACCCACACACCCACCCACACACCCACCCACACACCCACCCACCCACACACCCACCCACTCACACACCCACACACCCACCCACACACCCCCCCACTCACACACCCACCCACCCACACACCCACCCACCCACACACCCACCCACCCACCCACACACCCACCCACCCATCCACCCACCCACACACCCACCCACACACCCACCCACCCACACACCCCCGCCCACAAACCCCCACCCCCCCATCCACACACCCACCCACCCATCCACACACCCACCCACCCACACACCCACCCACCCACCCATCCACCCACCCATCCACCCACACACCCCCGCCCACAAACCCCCACCCTCCCATACACACACCCATCCACACACCCACACACCCATCCACCCACACACCAACCCACCCACACATCAACCCACCCACCCACACACACACCCACACATCCATCCGCCCACCCACCCATCCACCCAAACACCCATCCACCCACGCACCAGGTACTAATTTGAGGCTGAGTCGACCTCGGGGAGGCCCAGGTTTAGATAATCGTCACTGGCGGTGTTGGCCGTGAGCGGGAATCGAACTCGGGTCGCCGGGTTCGTAGCGCAGCGTAGCGCTAACCACAACTACACTACCACCCCCCCTATGGACACGCAGACACACAGACACACAATGACACACAGACACAATGACACACAATGACACACACACAGACACACAATGACACAGACACACACAGACACACACACAATGACACACACAGACACACAATGACACACACAGACAGACACACAATGACACACAATGACACACACACAGACACACACAATGACACACAATGACACAGACACACAATGACACACACAGACACACACACAGACACACACACAGACACACAATGACACAGACAGAAAGACGAAAGCAGAAGGGTAGAAGGGTCACAATCATACACAGGCAAAGCCTCCCCGTATAGCCTCTATCAGGCTGTTGGGGCAAGTGCTGTTAGTACTGAGTAGCACCACCTACAATATACACAGACAAAGCTCCCCTGTGTAGCCTTAACAGACTGTAGGGGAAAGTGCTGTTAGCAAGCACCTATTAAGGCTTCCGGCACTGTGGCACACAGAGGGGGTGGGTGGCCAGCACCACGCCCGGCCGCCTTTGTCTCTCCCCAGTAGCGATGTTTACTACACAAGACCACTTTACCAGGTACTCATTTGAGGCCGAGTCGACCTAGGGGAGGCACAGGACCGGTTCAGATAATCGTCACTGGCGGTGTTGGCCGTGAGCGGGAATCGAACCTGGGTCGCCGGGTTCGTAGTGCAGCGTGGTGCCAACTACTACACTACCGCTCCCCACACACAATCACACAAAGTCACACACACAATCACACACACACAATGTCACACACAATCACACACACACAATCACACACACACAGTCACACACACACAATGTCACACACACACAATCACACACACACAATGTCACACACACACAATGTCACACACACACAATCACACACACACAATGTCACACACACACAATGTCACACACACAGTCACACACACACAATGTCACACACACAAAGTCACACACACACAATCACACACACACTCAATCACACAATCACACACACACAATGTCACAAAGTCACGTACACAATCGCACAGGGGCTCGTATTCCCACGCAGCTGAACAGGAAGCAACACGCACAGACACACAGACACACACACAGACACACACACACAGACACACACACACAATGTCACACACACAAAGTCACAAACACACACAATGTCACACACACACACAATGTCACACACACTCAATCACACACACACTCAATCACACACACACAATGTCACAAAGTCACGTACACAATCGCACAGGGGCTCGTATTCCCACGCAGCTGAACAGGAAGGAACACGCACAGACACACAGACAGACACACAGACACACACACAGACACACACACACAGACACACAGATACAGACACGCAACAGCCCACCCCTCCACCTCACCACTCAACACGGGGCCAGAGGCGTTCGCACTTTCACAGGGAGACTCAACACTCCACACTCTGTAGCCAGTTAAAAGGGTAAAACCTATTCCTACTCCACACTCTGGGCCAGTTAAAAGGGTAAAACCTATTCCTACTCCACACTGGGCCAGTTAAAAGGGTAACACCTATTCCTACTCCACACTCTGGGCCAGTTAAAAGGGTAAAACCTATTCCTACTCCACACACTGTACCAGTTAAAAGGGTAAAACCTATTCCTACTCCACACTCTGTAGCCAGTTAAAAGGGTAAAACCTATTCCTACTCCACACTCTGTAGCCAGTTAAAAGGGTAAAACCTATTCCTACTCCACACTCTGGGCCAGTTAAAAGTGTAAAACCTATTCCTACTCCACACTCTGTAGCCCCGCCAGGCGCGGCAACATGCGAACCTGCAGACCTCACCGCGTCCGTCTCAGATCTCACTCGCCTCGCAAGGTCACAGGTCCACTCACCTGCACAGACTCACTCATAGCTACTCACTCACTCATAGCTACTCACTCATAGCTACTCACTCACAGCTACTCACTCACAGGTCCACTCACCTGCACAGACTCACTCACTCATAGCTACTCACTCACTCATAGCTACTCACTCACTCATAGCTACTCACTCATAGCTACTCACCTGCATAGACTCACTCACTCACAGCTACTCACCTGCACAGACTCACTCACTCATAGCTACTCACTCATAGCTACTCACCTGCATAGACTCACTCATAGCTACTCACCTACATAGACTCACTCACTCATAGCTACTCACCTGCATAGACTCACTCACTCATAGCTACTCACTCATAGCTACTCACCTGCATAGACTCACTCACTCATAGCTACTCACCTGCATAGACTCACTCACTCATAGCTACTCACCTACATACTCACTCACTCATAGCTACTCACCTGCATAGACTCACTCACTCATAGCTACTCACTCATAGCTACTCACCTGCATAGACTCACTCACTCATAGCTACTCACTCACTCATAGCTACTCACCTGCATAGACTCACTCACTCATAGCTACTCACCTACATAGACTCACTCATAGCTACTCACCTACATAGACTCACTCACTCATAGCTACTCACCTGCATAGACTCACTCACTCATAGCTACTCACTCATAGCTACTCACCTACATAGACTCACTCATAGCTACTCACCTGCATAGACTCACTCACTCGCACCTGGCATAGCTACTCACCTGCATAGACTCACACCTGGCATAGCTACTCACCTGCATAGACTCACACACTCACACCTGGCATAGCTACTCACCTGCATAGACTCACACACTCACACCTGGCATAGCTACTCACCTGCATAGACTCACACACTCACACCTGACATAGCTACTCACCTGCACAGACTCACACCTGACATAGCTACTCACCAAACATAGACTCACTCACACCTGGCATAGCTACTCACCTACATAGACTCACACCTGACATAGCTACTCACCTGCATAGACTCACACCTGACATAGCTACTCACCAAACATAGACTCACTCACTCACACCTGGCATAGCTACTCACCAAACATAGACTCACTCACTCACACCTGGCATAGCTACTCACATAGACTCACACACTCACACCAAACAGACTCACACACTCACACCTGACATAGCTACTCACCAAACATAGACTCACACCTGACATAGCTACTCACCAAACATAGACTCACTCACACCTGACATAGCTACTCACCAAACATACTCACTCACTCACACCTGGCATAGCTACTCACCAAACATAGACTCACTCACTCACACCTGGCATAGCTACTCACATAGACTCACACACTCACACCAAACAGACTCACACACTCACACCTGACATAGCTACTCACCAAACATAGACTCACACCTGACATAGCTACTCACCAAACATAGACTCACTCACACCTGACATAGCTACTCACCAAACATAGACTCACACACTCCTGACATAGCTACTCACATAGACTCACTCACTCACACCTGACATAGCTCCTCACCTGCACAACAACAACAACCGCCAGTCGCCACTAAGTGGGGGTGACATCACCACGACACTTGTGCCAGGCCACGTGCACGTTGAGGCCACACGTAGTGGCTTTTTGTTGTTCCTGGAGGAGCCCCGAGGGTAGAGATTCAGTCTCCTGGCTCCGCCAAATTTGGGTTTGGCCAGGAGAAGTCATAGACGCCTGTGCTCCCGGGGCCTCCGGCACAAGCCTAAGAAGTTGTCTTCATCGTCGTTTAGTGGCAATTCATTGAAGGTGGAGGGGTCACCAGCCCCTCGCACCCATCCAGAGCCCCCATGTGGCCGCTGTGTTGGTTACCAACGCCAGGAGGGGAAAGGCAAATCTGAGTTGGCCCTCAACCCACGGCACTGCCCACCACAGCGTTGCCGGCACCACGAGGTCAGGGGGGTGGTTGGTTTTGCCGGACACTCGCCTGCACGCACACTCACTCATTCACCAGCAGACTCAGACACACCTTAGATAGCTACGCACGAGCAGACTCACTCGCACATTCACTCGCTCGCACCTGACATAGCTACTCACCTACACAGACTCAGACCCGACATAGCCACTCACCTGCAAACTCACTCACCCACGCACAAACTCGCACAGGAAACTCACACCCCAACACTAAAGTGTGTAACCCCGCCAGGCGCTGTAACACACCAACCTATAGAACGCCGTGACCTCACCGCCTGTCTCTCTCACTCGCCTTGCAAGGGTCAAAGGTTATAAAGCTACTCACTAAAAAGATCTCCCGTGTAGCCTCGACAGACTGTAGGGGCAAGTGCTGTTAGCGAGCGGCAGCGCCTATGAAGGCCGGCACGGCACACGAGGGGGTGGGTGGCCAGCACCACGCACGGCCGCCTTTGTCTCCCCAGTGCTAGCCATGTTTACTACACACAGCTACACCAGGTACTCATTTGAGACCGAGTCGACCAAGGGGAGGCCCAGGACCGGTTCAGATAATCGTCACTACTGTGTTGGCCGTGAACGGGAATCTAACTCGGATCACCGGGTTCATAGCGCTAATCACTACGCAACCACCACACACACTCAGATAGCTACTCACCTGTACACTCACTCACCTGCATACTCACTCCTGAGATAGCTACTCACCTGTACACTCACTCACCTGCATACTCACTCCTGAGATAGCTACTCACCTGTACACTCACTCACTCCTGAGATAGCTACTCACCTGTACACTCACTCACTCCTGAGATAGCTACTCAACTGTACACTCACTCACTCCTGAGATAGCTACTCACCTGTACACTCACTCACTCCTGAGATAGCTACTCACCTGTACACTCACTCCTGAGATAGCTACTCACCTGTACACTCACACCTGAGATAGCTACTCACCTGTACACTCACTCCTGAGATAGCTACTCACCTGTACACTCACTCCTGAGATAGCTACTCGCCTGTAGACTCACTCACTCCTGAGATAGCTACTCGCCTGTAGACTCACTCACTCCTGAGATAGCTACTCACCTGTACACTCACACCTAAGATAGCTACTCACCTGTACACTCACTCCTGAGATAGCTACTCACCTGTACACTCACTCCTGAGCTAGCTACTCACCTGTACACTGACTCCTGAGCTAGCTACTCACCTGTACACTCACACCTGAGATAGCTACTCACCTGTACACTCACACCTGAGATAGCTACTCACCTGTACACTCACTCCTGAGATAGCTACTCACCTGTACACTCACTCACCTGCATACTCACCTGTACACTCACTCCTGAGATAGCTACTCACCTGTACACTCACACCTGAGATAGCTACTCACCTGTACACTCACACCTGAGCTAGCTACTCACCTGTACACTCACTCCTGAGATAGCTACTCACCTGTACACTCACTCCTGAGATAGCTACTCACCTGTACACTCACTCACACCTGAGATAGCTACTCACCTGTACACTCACTCACACCTGAGCTAGCTACTCACCTGTACACTCACTCACACCTGAGATAGCTACTCACCTGTACACTCACACCTGAGATAGCTACTCACCTGTACACTCACTCCTGAGCTAGCTACTCACCTGTACACTCACTCACTCCTGAGATAGCTACTCACCTGTACACTCACTCACACCTGAGATAGCTACTCACCTGTACACTCACTCCTGAGATAGCTACTCACCTGTACACTCACTCCTGAGATAGCTACTCACCTGTACACTCACACCTGAGCTAGCTACTCACCTGTACACTCACTCACACCTGAGCTAGCTACTCACCTGTACACTCACACCTGAGATAGCTACTCACCTGTACACTCACTCCTGAGATAGCTACTCACCTGTACACTCACACCTGAGATAGCTACTCACCTGTACACTCACTCCTGAGCTAGCTACTCACCTGTACACTCACTCACACCTGAGATAGCTACTCACCTGTAGACTCACACCTGAGATAGCTACTCACCTGTACACTCACACCTGAGATAGCTACTCACCTGTACACTCACTCACTCCTGAGATAGCTACTCACCTGTACACTCACTCCTGAGCTAGCTACTCACCTGTACACTCACTCCTGAGATAGCTACTCACCTGTACACTCACTCACACCTGAGCTAGCTACTCACCTGTACACTCACACCTGAGATAGCTACTCACCTGTACACTCACTCCTGAGATAGCTACTCACCTGTACACTCACACCTGAGATAGCTACTCACCTGTACACTCACTCCTGAGCTAGCTACTCACCTGTACACTCACACCTGAGATAGCTACTCACCTGTAGACTCACACCTGAGTTAGCTACTCACCTGTACACTCACTCCTGAGATAGCTACTCACCTGTACACTCACTCCTGAGATAGCTACTCACCTGTACACTCACTCCTGAGATAGCTACTCACCTGTACACTCACTCACTCCTGAGATAGCTACTCACCTGTACACTCACTCACTCCTGAGATAGCTACTCACCTGTACACTCACACCTGAGATAGCTACTCACCTGTACACTCATACCTGAGATAGCTACTCACCTGTACACTCACTCCTGAGATAGCTACTCACCTGTACACTCACTCACACCTGAGTTAGCTACTCACCTGTACACTCACTCACACCTGAGCTAGCTACTCACCTGTACACTCACCCCTGAGATAGCTACTCACCTGTACACTCACACCTGAGCTAGCTACTCACCTGTACCCTCACACCTGAGCTAGCTACTCACCTGTACACTCACACCGGAGCTAGCTACTCACCTGTACACTCACTCACACCTGAGCTAGCTACTCACCTGTACACTCACACCTGAGCTAGCTACTCACCTGTACACTCACTCACACCTGAGCTAGCTACTCACCTGTACACTCACACCTGAGCTAGCTACTCACCTGTACACTCACTCACACCTGAGCTAGCTACTCACCTGTACACTCACACCTGAGCTAGCTACTAACCCACACTCACACACCCACGCACCTCTGAGGGAACGGCACGTTAATGGCCTTACAACTGCCCATACGGAGACAAAGATCCCCCATAAAGCCTTTTACAGGCCGGAGCGGGACAAGTGTGTCGCTAGCCAGTGGTAACCGACGTAAAACGCTCAACTATTTAATTCACGAGGTTGTTATTTCGCAGTCACCAGGGGTAAGGTCACCACCGAGCGCCTGTTGTAGCTCTTTGCTCTGCACATCGACAAACGGTGGCAGGCAAAGCACGTGGCTGATATCCTCATCACAATCATCACGAGGAAATTACAGACAGACCCACAGAGATCCACACTGATACAGACTCGTACATACCCACAGAGACCAATACTCATACAGACCCAGAGACTCAGAGACCCAATGAGATCCATAGAGACCCATAGAGACCCACAGAGATCCATACCCATAGAGACCCACAGAGACCCACAGAGACCCATAGAGACCCTCAGAGACCACCACTAACCATCACCTACTCACCACCAGTAACCATCACCTACTCACCACCACCAGTAACCATCACCTACTCACCACCACCAGTAACCATCAACTACTCACCACCACCAGTAACCATCACCTCCTCACCACCACCACTAACCATCACCTACTCACCACCACCACCACCTACTCACCACCACCACAAACCATCACCTACTCACCACCACCAGTAACCATCACCTACTCACCACCACTAACCATCACCTACTCACCACCACCAGTAACCACCACCTACTCACCACCACCTCACCACCACTACTAACCATAACCTACTCACCACCACCACTAACCATCACCTACTCACCACCACCACTAACCATCACCTACTCACCACCACCACAAACCATCACCTACTCACCACCACCACTAACCATCACCTACTCACCACCACCAGTAACCATCACCTCCTCACCATCACCACCACCACCATCACCTACTCACCACCACCACCATCACCTACTCACCACCACCACCACCACCTACTCACCACCACCACCATCACCTACTCACCACCACCACCACCATCACCTACTTACCACCACGACCCCACCCCCCATTTCCGCATGCAATAGCGTAGCGCCACCCAACATCACTCACTTTCCCTCTCTCACAAATATTAATCAGAAACGCCTTTCAAACGATTCGACTCGCACATAGAGGCAACGGTGGACGACAGAAGATGAATAATAAAGTTGAGGATTATTAGCGGTTAGCCGCTCACCTCCACCGCACAAGTTCAATTCAGGCCTACACAGGTGGCTCAGACCACGGTCTTGCCTAGTGCCACCGCCCCGAGCCGGCCCGGCCACGACCCCCAACCCCCACCCCACCGCGCCCATCGGGCTCGCCACTCGGCATCATCACTCACCAGCTCACTCACACTCACCAGCTCACTCACACTCACCAACCAGCTCACTCGCACTCACACCAACCAGCTCACTCACACTCACCAACCAGCTCACTCACACTCACACCAACCAGCTCACTCACCAACCAACTCACTCACCAACTCACCAACCAACTCACTCACCAACTCACTCACCAACTCACTCACCAACGCACTCACCAACTCTCTCACCAACTCTCTCACCAAACTCACTCACCAACTCACTCACCAACTCACCAACTCACTCACCAACTCACCAACTCACTCACCAACTCACTCACTCACCAACTCACTCACTCACCAACTCACCGACTCACTCACCAACTCACCGACTCACTCACCGACTCACTCACCAACTCACTCACCAACTCACTCACTCACCAACTCACTCACTCACCAACTCACTCACCAACTCACCGACTCACTCACCAACTCACCGACTCACTCACCAACTCTCTCACCAAATCTCTCACCAACTCTCACACCAACTCTCTCACCAACACTCTCACCAACTCTCTCACCAACTCACTCACCAACTCTCTCACCAACTCACTCACCAAATCACTCACCAACTCACTCACCAACTCACTCACCAACTCACTCACCAACTCAATCACCAACTCAATCACCAACTCAATCACCAACTCTCTCTCTCACCAATTCTCTCACCAATTCACTCACCGACTCACTCACCGACTCACTCACCGACTCACTCACCAACTCACTCACCAACTCACTCACCAACTCACTCACCAACTCACCCACCAACTCTCTCACCGACTCTCTCACCGACTCTCTCACCAACTCACTCACCGACTCACTCACCAACTCACTCACCAACTCACTCACCAACTCACCAACTCTCTCACCGACGCACTCACCGACTCACCAACTCACTCACCAACTCACTCACCAACGCTCTCACCAACTCACTCACCAACTCACTCACCAACTCACTCACCAACTCTCTCACCAACTTACTCACCAACTCACTCACCAACCCTCTCACCAACTCACTCACCAATTCTCTCACCAACTTACTCACCAACTTACTCACCAACTCACTCACCAACCCTCTCACCAACTCACTCACCAACTCTCTCACCAACTCTCTCACCAACTCTCTCACCAACTCACTCACCAACTCACTCACCGACTCACTCACCAACTCTCTCACCGACTCACTCACCGACTCACCAACTCACTCACCAACTCACTCACCAACTCACTCACCAACTATCTCACCAACTATCTCACCAACTCACTGACCAACTCACCAACTATCTCACCAACTCACTCACCAACTCACTCACCAACGCTCTCACCAACTCACTCACCAACTATCTCACCAACTATCTCACCAACTCACTGACCAACTCACCAACTATCTCACCAACTCACTCACCAACTCACTCACCAACGCTCTCACCAACTATCTCACCAACTATCTCACCAACTCACTCACCAACGCTCTCACCAACTCACTAACCAACTCACTCACCAACTCTCTCACCAACTCACTCACCAACGCTCTCACCAACTCACTCACCAACGACCCCACCCCACCCGCCTGCCCAACTTCCCGCAACTCCGATGAGCGTGGTTGGCTACGTACGGTGCGAAAGAAGTTTAACGTACACACTCACCTCGCTGCTCACCCCCAAGCACGCATGCACCCAGGTACACTAACCTCACTCACCACACCTCACTCACCACCCTCCAAATCACACCTCACCACACACCTCACTCACCCCACCTCACTCACCCTCCAAACCACACCTCACCACACACCTCACCACACCTCACCTCACCACACTCACCACCCTCCACAACACACCTCACCACACACCTCACTCACCCCACTCACCACCATCCAACCAACACCTCACCACACACCTCACTCACCACACCTCACTCACCACACCTCACTCACCCCACCTGACTCACCCTCCAAACCACACACCTCACCACACACCTCACCAAACACCTCACCACACACCTCACCACACACCGCGGCCTCACCTCGCTCACCTTCTTCGCTGCTACAGCTCACGAGGCAGGAGAAGAAGCTCCCTCCCTGTGGCCGATCGCCCTTTGTCGAGAGCGGAGGGGTGGGACACGGGGTGGTGGGTGGATGTGTGTGTGGGTGGGTGGATGTGTGTGTGGGTGGGTGTGTGGGTGGGTGTGTGTTAAGGCTATACGGGGGATCTCTGTCTTTGTGGGTGGATGTGTGTGTGGGTGGTGGTGTCTGGGTGGGTGTGTGTGGGTGTGGATGGGTGCGAGTTTAGTTTAAATCGAGTTTCAAGCTGCTGCTGCTGCTAACGGCTGTGCGCTGGTGGTGGTTGGTGGTTGGCTGGATGGTGGTGGTTGTGGTTGGTGGTGGTAGTTGTGGTTGGTGGTGGTGGTAGTTGTGGTTGGTGGTGGTGGTAGTTGTGGTTGGTGGTGGTGGTAGTTGTGGTTGGTGGTGGTGGTGGTAGTTGTGGTTGGTGGTGGTGGTAGTTGTGGTTGGTGGTGGTGGTGGTAGTTGTGGTTGGTGGTGGTGGTGGTAGTTGTGGTTGGTGGTGGTCTGCAGTAGAAGGGAGGCCCTCAGTAGTAGTAGCAGGGAATAGTGGCAGGGAATAGTGGCAGGAGGAGGCCCTCAGCAGTGACCAGATGGCCCTCAGCAGCAACAGCCACAGCCAGCGCCTCTCCTCCCCTCACCTGGAGAGGGGAAGGATAAATAAATAATTAAAGCCGCCCACGGGCTTCGAATTCCCTAGCGCGCATAGGTGGGGGGGGTCGGGAGGTGTGGAGGGGGGACGTGGGGGAGGAGGCCGCCGACCGTCACGTGACGACGGCGGCGGCCAATGGGCGCGCGCCTTTTTTGAAAAGTTCAACCGCCTTATCCGCGCTACGGAATTCAGGGGGCGGGGCGGGGCGCAAAGTCACGTGGTCTTCTTGCTCGCCCCCCCTCCCCTCCACCCGAGGGTTTGGGCGTGACCCCCCCCTCAGCCCCGCCCCTCTGATTCCACCACCAGCCCCGCCCCGCCCCCCTGACTCGAATCTCAGCCACGCCCACTTCCGTTCGAAACCACGCCCTGTCCGGTTCCACCAGCAGCCCCCGCCCCCCACTGACTCAACTCTCAGCCACGCCCACTTCTTCTAGATTTGAAGTTATCGTGACTGCAAGGATTCATAACTCTTTGTTTTTTTCGGTAAAGTCACGTACACACACTTAGGCGGTGTGCTTTCGCTAAGTTGTCCCCACCTGAAGAAGGACGCTTGTGTTGCGCCCGAAACGTCGTGATTTAATTTATTTTAAATTTTTACCTACGTGACTTTACCGGAAAAACCAAAGAGTACGCCCACTTCCGCCCTGTTCGCCTTCTGACCACGCCCACTTGCGCCCTTAGTCCCGCCCTGTTCGCCTTCTGACCACGCCCACTTCCGCCCTTAGTCCCGCCTCCACCCAGTCACGCCCACTATTGGCTTCCGCCTCCCCTAGCCCCACCCCTCTACTACCCCTGAGGCCCCTCCCCTCCCCCATCAACCCTCCCCTCCCCCATCAACCCTCCCCCATCAACCCTCCCCCATCAACCCTCCCCCATCAACCCTCCCCCAAACCCCGAGCCACGCCCCTTCTTGTGTAACCCGCCCGCTGATTGGCTGGCAGCGAGGAATGGTCGGGGTGGGAGTGAATGTAAGACGATCGCTGATTGGACGAAAGCGGCCCCGCGACCTTCTCTAGACTTACAGAGCAGCGTAAGTCGATTTACCATCATCATTGTCGGAGTATAATTATTATTATAATTTATTATAATTAATAGTCATCATTGTCATCGTAAGCATCACGACGACGAGATATATTAATGTCATCATTTACTGCTATAACTGTTCTGTAACAATCAATGGCAGTGTCACGCATAGCGGTTAGAACCGGTTTCTGGGGGCGGTTAATGCCCGAACCGGTTACTGGAGTTTTGTTTTCCTTTTCCGACCGGACACTTTCTGTGTCTGTCTCTGTGTGTCTGTGTGTCTCTCTGTCTGTGTGCGTCTCTCTGTGTGTCTGTCTGTGTCTGTGTGTGTCTCTGTGTCTCTCTGTGTGTCTGTGTGTCTCTGTCTGTGTGTGTCTGTGTGTCTGTCTGTGTGTGTCTGTGTCTCTCTGTGTGTCTGTCTCTGTGTGTGTCTCTCTGTCTGTGTGTGTCTGTCTGTGTGTGTCTCTCTGTGTCTCTCTGTGTGTGTGTCTCTGTCTGTGTGTCTCTCTCTGTGTGTCTCTCTGTGTGTGTCTCTCTGTGTGTGTCTCTGTCTGTGTGTCTCTCTGTGTGTCTCTCTGTGTGTCTGTGTCTGTCTCTGTCTGTGTGTCTCTGTCTGTGTGTGTCTCTCTGTGTGTATCTCTGTCTGTGTGTGTCTGTCTGTGTGTGTCTGTCTGTGTGTGTCTGTCTCTCTCTGTGTGTCTCTCTCTGTGTGTCTCTGTCTGTGTGTGTCTGTCTGTGTGTGTCTGGCTCTCTCTGTGTGTCTCTCTCTGTGTGTCTCTGTCTGTGTGTGTCTGTCTGTGTGTGTCTGTCTCTCTCTGTGTGTCTCTGTGTGTGTCTCTCTCTGTGTGTGTCTCTCTCTCTCTCTGTGTGTCTCTCTCTGTGTGTCTCTGTCTGTGTGTGTCTCTCTGTGTGTGTCTGTGTCTCTGTGTGTGTCTCTGTGTGTGTCTCTGTGTGTGCCTGTCTCTGTGTCTCTGTGTGTGTCTGTCTCTGTGTGTGTCTCTGTCTGTGTGTGTCTGTGTGTGTCTGTCTCTCTGTGTCTCTCTCTGTGTGTGTCTGTCTGTGTGTGTCTGTCTCTCTCTGTGTGTCTCTCTGTGTGTCTGTGTGTCTCTGTCTGTGTGTGTCTGTCTCTCTCTGTGTGTCTCTCTCTGTGTGTCTCTGTTTGTGTGTGTCTGTCTCTCTCTGTGTGTCTCTGTCTGTGTTTCTGTTTCTCTCTGTGTGTCTCTCTGTGTCTCTGTGTCTCTCTCTGTGTCTCTGTGTCTCTCTGTGTGTCTGTGTCTCTCTGTGTGTCTCTCTGTGTGTCTCTGTGTCTCTCTGTGTCTCTCTGTGTGTGTCTGTCTCTCTGTGTGTCTGTGTGTCTCTCTGTGTGTCTGTGTCTCTCTGTGTGTGTCTGTGTCTCTGTGTGTGTCTCTGTGTCTCTGTGTGTGTCTGTCTCTGTGTCTCTGTGTGTGTCTGTCTCTGTGTGTGTCTCTCTGTCTCTGTGTGTGTCTCTCTGTGTGTCTCTCTGTGTCTCTCTGTGCCTCTGTCTCTGTGTGTGTCTGTGTCTCTCTGTGTGTGTGTTTCTCTGTGTGTGTCTGTGTCTCTGTGTGTGTCTGTGTCTCTGTGTGTGTCTGTGTCTCTCTGTGTGTGTCTGTGTCTCTCTGTGTGTGTCTGTGTCTCTCTCTGTGTGTCTCTGTCTCTGTGTCTCTCTGTGTGTGTCTGTGTCTCTCTGTGTCTGCCTCTGTGTGTCTCTGTCTGCCGGTAGAGTACTGCAAAGTAGTGCAGTGGTGTACAGTTCTGCTATACAGTGGTGTACAGTGCGCCGACGAACAGTGCCGAGTGGTCCAGTGTGGGCGGTGTACAGTGCAGGCGGGTACAGTGTTTACAGTGCAGTCGGGTACAGTGTTGCTAACAGTGCATCAGGGGACAGTGCAGTCGGGTACAGTGGTGTTTACAGTGCATCAGGGTACAGTGCAGTCGAGTACAGTGTTGTTTGCAGTACATTAGGGTACAGTGCATGCGGGTACAGTGTTGTTTACAGTACATCAGGGTACAGTGCAGTCGGGTACAGTGTTGTTTACAGTACATCAGGGTACAGTGCAGGCGGGTACAGTGCAGCAGGGTACAACCACAGGCGGTGATGGTCGTGGGGAGAGGTGGTGTAGTGGTGAGCGTGTTGGTGAGTGTACAGGTGAGTGAGTGAGTGTACAGGTGAGTGAGTGTACAGGTGAGTGAGTGTACAGGTGAGTGAGTGAGTGTACAGGTGAGTGAGTGTACAGGTGAGTGAGCGTACAGGTGAGTGAGTGTACGGGTGAGTGAGTGTACAGGTGAGTGAATGAGTGTACAGGTGAGTGAGTGAGTGTACAGGTGAGTGAGCGTACAGGTGAGTGAGTGTACAGGTGAGTGAGTGTACAGGTGAGTGAGTGTACAGGTGAGTCAGTGAGTGTACAGGTGAGTGAGTGAGTGTACAGGTGAGTCAGTGTACGGGTGAGTGAGTGTACAGGTGAGTGAGTGAGTGTACAGGTGAGTGAGTGTACAGGTGAGTGAGTGTACGAGTGAGTGTACAGGTGAGTGAGTGAGTGAGTGTACAGGTGAGTGAGTGAGTGTACAGGTGAGTGAGTGAGTGTACAGGTGAGTGAGTGAGTGTACAGGTGAGTCAGTGTATGGGTGAGTGTCCGGGTGAGTGAGTGACCAGGTGAGTGAGTGAGTGTACAGGTGAGTCAGTGAGTGTACAGGTGAGTGAGTGTACAGGTGAGTGAGTGTACAGGTGAGTGAGTGAGTGTACAGGTGAGTGAGTGTACATGTGAGTCAGTGTACGGGTGAGTGAGTGACCAGGTGAGTGAGTGAGTGTACAGGTGAGTGAGTTAGTGTACAGGTGAGTGAGTGTACAGGTGAGTCAGTGTACGGGTGAGTGTCCGGGTGAGTGAGTGAGTGTACAGGTGAGTGAGTGACCAGGTGAGTGAGTGTACAGGTGAGTGAGTGAGTGTACAGGTGAGTGAGTAGTGTACAGGTGAGTGAGTGAGTGTACAGGTGAGTCAGTGTACGGGTGAGTGTCCGGGTGAGTGTACAGGTGAGTGAGTGTACAGGTGAGTGAGTGTACAGGTGAGTGAGTGTACAGGTGAGTGAGTGTAAGGGTGAGTGAGTGTACAGGTGAGTGAGTGTACAGGTGAGTGAGTGTACAGGTGAGTCAGTGAGTGAGTGTACAGGTGAGTGAGTGTACAGGTGAGTGAGTGAGTAATTGAGTGTACAGGTGAGTGAGTGACAAGGTGAGTGAGTGTACAGGTGAGTCAGTGAGTGAGTGTACAGGTGAGTGAGTGACCAGGTGAGTGAGTGTACAGGTGAGTCAGTGAGTGAGTGTACAGGTGAATGAGTGTACAGGTGAGTCAGTGAGTGAGTGTACAGGTGAGTCAGTGAGTGAGTGTACAGGTGAGTGAGTGTACAGGTGAGTGAGTGTACAGGTGAGTGAGTGTACAGGTGAGTCAGTGAGTGAGTGTACAGGTGAGTGAGTGACCAGGTGAGTGAGTGTACAGGTGAGTCAGTGAGTGAGTGTACAGCTGAATGAGTGTACAGGTGAGTCAGTGAGTGAGTGTACAGGTGAGTGAGTGACCAGGTGAGTCAGTGAGTGAGTGACCAGGTGAGTCAGTGAGTGAGTGTACAGGTGAGTGAGTGTACAGGTGAGTGAGTGTACAGGTGTGTGAGTGTACAGGTGAGTCAGTGAGTGAGTGTACAGGTGAGTGAGTGACCAGGTGAGTGCACTGCTGCAGCAGTCAACCCATGCCTTGTGGCTCTGTCCCGTGACCTCGTGCACCTAGCCTGGCACAGCAGCCCACCCACGTGACGCCTTCTCCCTCCCCAGGATGTGAATCTGCTCCCCGATGTGCATCCTCTTCCTCAAGTTTGACCCACGGCCCACGACCAAGGGAGCTTACAGGTGAGTGTACTGGTGAGTGTACTGGTGAGTGTAAGGTGAGTGTACAGGTGAGTGAGTGTACAGGTGAGTGTACAGGTGAGTGTACTGGTCAGTGAGTGAACAGGTGAGTGTACTGGTAAATGAGTGAACGGTTGAGTGAGTGTACTGGTGAGTGTACTGGTGAGTGAGTGAGTGAGTGAACGGGTGAGTGAGTGTACAGGTGAGTGAGTGTACTGGTGAGTGTACTGGTGAGTGTAAGGTGAGTGAGTGTACAGGTGAGTGAGTGTACAGGTGAGTGAGTGTACAGGTGAGTGTACAGGTGAGTGAGTGTACAGGTGAGTGTACAGGTGAGTGTACAGGTGAGTGAGTGTACAGGTGAATGTACAGGTGAGTGTACTGGTCAGTGAGTGAACAGGTGAGTGTACTGGTAAATGAGTGAACGGTTGAGTGAGTGTACTGGTGAGTGTACTGGTGAGTGAGTGAGTGAGTGAACGGGTGAGTGAGTGTACAGGTGAGTGAGTGTACTGGTGAGTGTAAGGTGAGTGAGTGTACAGGTGAGTGAGTGTACAGGTGAGTGAGTGTACAGGTGAGTGAGTGTACTGGTGAGTGTACAGGTGAGTGAGTGTACTGGTGAGTGAGTGTACAGGTGAGTGTACAGGTGAGTGTACAGGTGAGTGAGTGTACAGGTGAGTGTACAGGTGAGTGTACTGGTCAGTGAGTGAACAGGTGAGTGTACTGGTAAATGAGTGAACGGTTGAGTGAGTGTACTGGCGAGTGTACTGGTGAGTGAGTGAGTGTACTGGTGAGTGAGTGAACAGGTGAGTGAGTGTAAGGGTGAGTGAGTGTAAGGGTGAGTGAGGGTAAGGGTGAGTGAGTGTAAGGGTGAGTGTGCAGGTGAGTGAGTGTGCAGGTGAGTGAGTGTGCAGGTGAGTGAGTGTGCAGGTGAGTTAGTGTAAGGGTGAGTGAGTGTAAGGGTGAGTGTGCAGGTGAGTGAGTGTGCAGGTGAGTGAGTGTAAGGGTGAGTGTAAGGGTGAGTGTGCAGGTGAGTCAGTGTAAGGGTGAGTGAGTGTAAGGGTGAGTGAGGGTAAGGGTGAGTGTGCAGGTGAGTGAGTGTAAGCGTGAGTGAGTGTGCAGGTGAGTGAGTGTAAGGGTGAGTGTGCAGGTGAGTGAGTGTGCAGGTGAGTGAGTGTAAGGGTGAGTGTGCAGGTGAGTGAGTGTAAGGGTGAGTGAGTGTAAGGGTGAGTGTGCAGGTGAGTGAGTGTAAGGGTGAGTGAGTGTGCAGGTGAGTCAGTGTAAGGGTGAGTGAGTGTAAGGGTGAGTGAGTGTAAGGGTGAGTGTAAGGGTGAGTGTGCAGGTGAGTTAGTGTAAGGGTGAGTATAAGGGTGAGTGAGTGTGCAGGTGAGTCAGTGTAACAGTGAGTCAGTGTAAGGGTGAGTGTGTAGGTGAGTGAGTGTGACCCCGCCCCCGTGTGACCCCCCCGTGTGACCCCCCCGTGTGACCTCCCCGTGTGACCCCGCCCCCGTGTGACCCCGTGTGACCCCCCCGTGTGACCCCCCCGTGTGACCCCCCCGTGTGACCCCCCCGTGTGACCCCCCCGTGTGACCCCCCCGTGTGACCCCGTGTGACCCCGCCCCCGTGTGACCCCGTGCGACCCCCAGGCTGATGGTGGCTGCGAACCGTGATGAGTTCTTCTCACGCCCATCACTCGCCGCTCAGTTCTGGCCCAGCCACCCACACGTGATAAGCGGTAACCACAACAACCACAACAACCAACAACAACCACAACAACCACAACCACAACAACCACAACAACCACCACAACCACAACCACAACAACCACAACAACCACCACAACAACAACCACAACCACCACAACAACAACCACAACAACAACCACAACCACAACAACTACCACCACAACCACCACAACCACCAAAACCACAACAACCACAACAACAACCACAACAACCACCACAACCACAACAACAACCACCACAACCACAACAACCACAACAACCACAACCACCACAACAACAACCACCACAACCACAACCACCACAACCACCACAACCACCACAACCACAACAACCACAACCACCACAACCACCACAACCACAACAACCACAACCACCACAACCACAACAACCACAACCACCACAACCACAACAACCACAACCACCACAACAACAACCACAACCACCACAACCACCACAAGCACCACAACCACCACAACCACCACAACCACAACCACCACAACCACCACAACCACCACAACAACCACCACAACAACCATAACAACCACAACAACAACCACAACAACTACCACCACAACCACCACAACCACAACCACCACAACCACAACAACTACCACCACAACCACCACAACAACCACAACCACAACAACAACCACAACCACCACAACCACCACCACAACAACCACAACAACCACAACAACTACCACCACAACCACCACAACCACCACGACAACCACAACAACTACCACCACAACCACCACAACCACCACAACAACCACAACAACCACAACCACCACAACCACCACAACCACCACAACCACCACAACAACAACCACCACCACAACCACCACCACAACCACCACCACAACAACAACCACAACAACCACCACAACCGCCACTACCACAACCGCTACTACAACTACCACTACCACCACAACCACCACAACCACCACAACAACAACCACAACAACCACCACAACCACCACCACAACCACCACAACCACAACAACCACAACAACCACAACCACCACCACAACCACCACCACGACCACCACAACCACCACAACCACCACAACCACCACCACGACCACCACAACAACAACAACCACCACAACCACCACAACCACAACCACCACAACCACCACAACAACTACCACAACCACCACAACAACCACCACAACAAGTACCACAACCACCACCACAATAACCACAACCACCACAACCACCACAACTACAACTACCACAACAACCACCACAACCACCACAACCACCACCACAGCAACAACAACCACCACTACCACAACCACCACCACTACAACCACCACAACAACCACAACAACCACCACAACCACCACAATCACCACAACCACCACAACCACCACCACAACCACCACAACAACAACCACAACAACCACCACAACCACCACAACCACAACCACCACAACCACAACCACCACAACCACCACAACAACCACCACAACAACCACAACCACCACAACCACCACAACAACCACCACAACAACCACCACAACCACCACAACCAGCACAACCACCACAACAACCACAACAACCACCACAACAACAACCACCACCACAACAACAACCACCACTACCACCACTACCACCACAACCACCACCACAACCACCACCACAACCACCACCACAACAACCACAACCACCACAACAACCACAACAACCACAACCACCACAACCACCACAACAACAACAACCACCACAACCACCACCACAACCACCACCACCACCACAACAACCACAACCACCACAACAACTACAACCACCACAACCACCACCACAACCACCACCACCACAACAACCACAACCACCACAACAACTACCACCACAACCACCACAACCACCACCACAACCACAACAACCACCACAACCACCACAACAACTACCACCACAACCACCACAACCACAACAACCACCACCACAACCACAACAACCACCACAACAACTACCACCACAACCACCACAACCACCACAACCACAACAACCACAACCACCACAACCACCACAACAACTACCACCACAACCACCACCACAACCACCACAACCACCACCACAACCACCACAACACCACAACCACAACAACCACCACAACGATCACCACAACAACCACAACCACCACAACAACCACCACCACAACAACCACCACAACAACCACAACACCACCACCACAACTACCACAACAACAACAACAACCGCCATTCGCCACTAAGTGGCGGTGCCGTCACCACGACGCTTGTGCCAGGCTATGTGCACCCTGAGGCCACGTGAAGTGTCGAACGCCCGCTGGCAGGAGGTCACGGGGCAGACCCAGGTGCCACGGGTCGACTGACTGAGATGACTGGCTGATGCACCACCTGTGCCCCCTACTGTGCCAACCTGCTGTGCTTTAGCCACCCGGCACTCCGCTCGTTGTTCTGAGCGTCGCTCCTCCGTCCTCCGTTTTTGTTGGAGGGCGACTGCCTCCAACTGCCCAGTAGCATCCTTCACGAGCCTCCTCCACAGAGGCCGATCTTGACACCGCTGGTACCGGTCATCGGCAAGTCCACTCAGCTCCACGTCCTCCTGTACCACATCACTCCCTCTTTTCTCTAGCCCGTGCCGCGCCCGCTTAGCCCCCTCAATCCGGCCAAACAAAAGCTGTTTCGGCATGCGGTGGCTGGGCATACGGGCTACATGACCCAGCCATCGCAGCCTTGCCTGCCGGAGGAGCTCACCGATGGGACACTGCCCAGATCTTTCAAGGATTTGTGAGCTCCTCACACAATCCATTCTGGTTAAACACAGGATGGATCGTAAGCAGGCCAGCCTAAATGTTTCTAACCGGCGAAGATGTTCCATTAGGGGGGTCCACGTTTCACAAGCGTAGAGAAGGGAGGGAATGACCGTGGCCGAGAAGACCTGAAGCTTAGTGCGGAGCGACAGACCAGGTAGCTTCCACACAGCGTTACGCAACCGATGAAAATATATTGCCGCTCGACTGATTCGGAGTGAGACCTCTGCTGTTAACCTGGAGCCAGTCATAAGCACACTTACCAGGTATGGGAAACTCTCCACTCTCTCCACAACTGCCCCATCACCGATTGGGAGTTGTGGGGGTGGAGTGTCCGATGGTACAAAATACCCAGGCAGGTGCTTAGTTTTGGTGGGGCTGATGGTAAGGCCCCACCTCTTAGTGGCACGCTCCAGTCTCAGCAGCAGCGTCTCCAACTCCTCCTCTGACTGAGCAGCTATTACCAAATCATCAGCATACATAACATGGTTGAGCAATAGGGAGTCATCCCTTGACCGCACCCGGGCATCGATTAGCCTCCCATTATATCTGTACCATATGGAGATTCCCCCGGTACAGCTATTGAAGGCTTCACGAACTACGTGGTCAAAATAGATGTTAAATAATGTGGGAGCCAGAGGACATCCCTGTCGCACCCCAAGGTGTACAGGGAATGGCTCTGACTCCCGGCCACGTAGTTTTACCCGGGCCCGCTCACCATCATGAAGGTCCTTAATGATCGTGAGCAGAGGGTCAGGTACTCCAAAAGCACGAAGAATGACCCAGAGCCCAGGCCTACTGATGGTATCATAGGCCTTGACCAGGTCAATAAAGCAGAGATGTAGGTCTTGTTGGAATTCCCTACACCTCTGCTGTAGCAGACGGACAGAAAATATGGCATCTGTGCAGGACCGCCCTTTCCTGAAACCGCATTGGGGCTCCGCAAGCCTCTCCTCAGCGTGCCTGGCAAGGCGATGCTGAATAATCCTTGCCAGGACCTTTCCCGGCACACTGAGGAGTGAGATGCCCCTGTAGTTGTTACAGTCTGTGCGGTCCCCCTTCTTAAAGAGGGGGACCACCAGGGCATCCTTCCAATCCTGCGGAACCCGTCCAGACTGTTCTTATGATGTCATATAGGGCAGTCTGTGCACAAACGCCACCCTCCCTCAGCATTTCGCTTGGGAGATCATCTCTGCCCGCTGCCTTTCCTGGTCTCAGACTCCGGATCGCCTTCAATACTTCCTCAGCAGATGGCACCTCAGCCAGCCACTCACAGGGGGTGACTTCTTCCAATATTTGAGGCACCGCAGCCTCAGCAGGGTCATCCTCACTTTGTGCCACGATGTTTTCCTGGCTGAGGGATTTTCCCTCCCCCAGGACCTCACAGAAATGCTCAGCAAATCTGCAAACCTGTTCCTGGGGGTCGGAGATTGGATCACCGTTTTTTCCCCTAATGATGGTAATAGGTGTGGCGCTGCAGATTACTTTTTTGATGGAGTTAAATAGAGATTTGTGATCACGGGCCACTGAGGCAGACTCCATCTCCTCAGCAACCCGCGACCATCACCCATCCTTGCAGCGCCTCACGGCTCTCCGAACCTCCAAGCGAAGGCTGCGGTAAGCCTCCTCATTCTCTGACGTGGGATTCTGTAGCCGATGACAGTGGGCCTGTCGCTTTTTCTCAACCATCCTGAACACCTCCTCTGTCAGCCAGGGTCTCTGGGGAGGTCTGGACCGCGTACCCAAAGCAGCCATTGCAGCTGCATGAGTCACAGTCCTAAACCTCGCCCATTTACCCTCGACATCAGGAGGAGTCGGGGACGATGCCAATCCCAGCCGCAAGCGATGATGAAATTCTCGCTTGCAACTTTCATCAGATAACTGAGAACAGACCACTTTAGGTCGGAATGGGGTCCTGGGTGTACACCCACCACCGGAGTGGAAGAATGGCAGGCGCATCTTACAGATGACAAGTCGATGGTCAGAGGGCAGATCAGCTCCACGGTAGGTCCTGGTGTCAAGGACATGGGCTCGCATCCGCTGGTCCATCACTATGTAATCCAGCAGATGTTCTTGCTTGGACCCGGCATGCATCCATGATGTTGTGTGGATGCGCCGATGCCGGAACAGCGTGTTGGTAATTACAAGCCCATGGGCTGCACAAAAATCTAGCAGCCTCCTACCGTTGTTATTGAGCTGATCTGGCCCATGCCCTCCAATCACTCCAGACCAGGTGCCAGTATCATGACCAACTCGGGCATTGAAGCCGGTTGACCGGACCTCCTGAATGCCACATAGATCCAGGCGGTACCAGTCCAGCTCCCGACAGAGGAGTGGCAGCCTCTCCTCCGCAGTGAGCATTCGAACATTCTACGTGGCCACCCGTAGTGGCTTTTCGTTGTTTCTGGAGTAGCCCCGAGGGTAGGTATTCAATCTCCTGGCTCCGCCAATTGGGGTTTGGCCAGGAAACGTCATTGACGCCTGGCCCCCCGGGGCCTCTGGCACAAGCTTATTAGTTATATACTTAATTCGTGGTTTCGTGGTAATTAATTGAAGGTGGAGGGGTTACCAGCCCCTCGCACCCGTCCAGAGCCCCCGTTTAGCCCCTGTGGTGGACACATATGCCATGAGGGGAGGAGCCAATCAAAATTGGATCTCCCCCCACAGTACTGTCCACGACAGAGTTGCCCGTCCGGCACCGTGAGGAGGTAGGGGGTTGTTTTGCCACCACAACAACCACCACCACCACCACAACCACTACCACAACCACCACTACAACCACTACCATAACCACCACCATTCCAACCACCACTACAACCACAACCACCACCACAACCACCACCACTACCACAACTACCACCACAACCACCACTACAACCACCACTACTACCACCACAACCACCACCACAACCACCACAACCACCACTACAACCACTACCATAACCACCACCACCATTCCAACCACCACTACAACCACCACCACAACCACCACCACAACCACCACTACAACCACCACTACTACCACCACCACAACCACCACCACTACCACAACTACCACCACAACCACCACTACAACCACCACCACCACCGTACCTGGTGTAGCGGTGTAGTGTAGTGAACATCGTCACTGGGGAGAGACAAAGACGGTCAGGCGTGGTGGTGGTGGTGGTGTTGGCCACCCACCCCCTCTGTGTGTGCCACAGTGCCGGTAGCCTTCATAGGTGGTGGTCGCTAGCAGCACTTGCCCCTACAGCCCTGCTAAAGGCTACCTGGGGGAGCTTTGTCTGTGTGTGTACATCATAGGTGGTGCTACTCGCCACTAGCAGCACTTGCCCCTGCAGCCCTGCTAGAGGCTACCTGGGGGAGCTTTGTATGTGTGTGCATCATAGGTGGTGCTACTCGCCACTAGCAGCACTTGCCCCTACAGCCCTGCTAAAGGCTACCTGGGGGAGCTTTGTCTGTGTGTACATCATAGGTGGTGCTACTCGCTACTAGCAGCACTTGCCCCTACAGCCCTGCTAGAGGCTACCTGGGGGATCTTTGTCTGTGTGTGTGGGCCAGGCGTGGACCTGCAGGAGGGCAGGGAGGGAGGTTCCTGGCTGGGGGTCACGAGGGGAGGAAGATTCGCGGCACTCACCAACGTGTTGGAGCACTCACGGGACACACACACACGTGGTCGTGGTGAGGTCACTCACTCACCACTCACCACTCACTCACCACTCACTCACCACTCACTCACCACTCACCACTCACTCACCACTCACTCACCACTCACTCACCACTCACTCACCACTCACCACTCACTCACCAACGTGTTGGAGCACTCACGGGACACACACACACGTGGTCGTGGTGAGGTCACTCACCACTCACTCACCACTCACCACTCACTCACCACTCACAACTCACTCACCACTCACTCACCACTCACCACTCACTCACCACTCACCACTCACTCACCAACGTGTTGGAGCACTCACGGGACACACACACACGTGGTCGTGGTGAGGTCACTCACCACTCACTCACCACTCACTCACCACTCACCACTCACTCACCAACGTGTTGGAGCAATCACGGGACACACACACACGTGGTCGTGGTGAGGTCACTCACCACTCACTCACCACTCACTCACCACTCACCACTCACTCACCAACGTGTTGGAGCACTCACGGGACACACAGACACGTGGTCGTGGTGAGGTCACTCACCACTCACTCACCACTCACTCACCACTCACTCACCACTCACTCACCAACGTGTTGGAGCACTCACGGGACACACACACACGTGGTCGTGGTGAGGTCACTCACCACTCACTCACCACTCACCACTCACTCACCACTCACCACTCACTCACCAACGTGTTGGAGCAATCACGGGACACACACACACGTGGTCGTGGTGAGGTCACTCACCACTCACTCACCACTCACTCACCAACGTGTTGGAGCAATCACGGGACACACACACACGTGGTCGTGGTGAGGTCACTCACCACTCACTCACCACTCACCACTCACTCACCAACGTGTTAGAGCAATCACGGGACACACACACACGTGGTCGTGGTGAGGTCACTCACCACTCACTCACCACTCACTCACCAACGTGTTAGAGCAATCACGGGACACACACACACGTGGTCGTGGTGAGGTCACTCACCACTCACTCACCACTCACTCACCAACGTGTTAGAGCAATCACGGGACACACACACACGTGGTCGTGGTGAGGTCACTCACCACTCACTCACCACTCACTCACCACTCACCACTCACTCACCACTCACTCACCAACGTGTTAGAGCAATCACGGGACACACACACACGTGGTCGTGGTGAGGTCACTCACCACTCACTCACCACTCACTCACTCACTCACCACTCACTCACCACTCACTCACCACTCACTCACCACTCACCACTCACCACTCACTCACCACTCACTCACCACTCACTCACCACTCACCACTCACTCACCACTCACCACTCACTCACCACTCACTCACCAACGTGTTGGAGCAATCACGGGACACACACACACGTGGTCGTGGTGAGGTCACTCACCACTCACTCACCACTCACCACTCACTCACCACTCACTCACCACTCACTCACCAACGTGTTAGAGCACTCACGGGACACACAGACACGTGGTCGTGGTGAGGTCACTCACCACTCACTCACCACTCACTCACTCACCACTCACTCACCACTCACTCACCACTCACTCACCACTCACTCACCACTCACTCACCACTCACTCACCACTCACTCACCACTCACTCACCAACGTGTTAGAGCAATCACGGGACACACACACACACGTGGTCGTGGTGAGGTCACTCACCACTCACTCACCACTCACTCACCAACGTGTTAGAGCAATCACGGGACACACACACACGTGGTCGTGGTGAGGTCACTCACCACTCACTCACCACTCACTCACCACTCACTCACCACTCACTCACTCACCACTCACTCACCACTCACTCAACACTCACTCACCAACGTGTTGGAGCAATCACGGGACACACACACACGTGGTCGTGGTGAGGTCACTCACCACTCACTCACCACTCACCACTCACTCACCACTCACTCACCACTCACTCACCAACGTGTTAGAGCACTCACGGGACACACAGACACGTGGTCGTGGTGAGGTCACTCACCACTCACTCACCACTCACTCACCACTCACTCACCACTCACTCACCACTCACTCACCAACGTGTTGGAGCAATCACGGGACACACAGACACGTGGTCGTGGTGAGGTCACTCACCACTCACTCACCACTCACTCACCACTCACCACTCACTCACTCACCACTCACTCACCACTCACTCACCACTCACTCACCACTCACTCACCACTCACTCACCAACGTGTTGGAGCAATCACGGGACACACACACACGTGGTCGTGGTGAGGTCACTCACCACTCACTCACCACTCACTCACCACTCACTCACCACTCACTCACCACTCACTCACCACTCACTCACCACTCACTCACCACTCACCACTCACCACTCACTCACCACTCACTCACCACTCACCACTCACCACTCACTCACCACTCACTCACCACTCACCACTCACTCACCACTCACTCACCACTCACTCACTCACCACTCACTCACCACTCACTCACCACTCACTCACCACTCACCACTCACTCACTCACCAACGTGTTAGAGCAATCACGGGACACACACACACGTGGTCGTGGTGAGGTCACTCACCACTCACTCACCACTCACTCACCACTCACTCACCACTCACTCACCACTCACTCACTCACCACTCACCACTCACTCACCACTCACTCACCACTCACTCACCAACGTGTTAGAGCACTCACGGGACACACAGACACGTGGTCGTGGTGAGGTCACTCACCACTCACTCACCACTCACTCACCACTCACCACTCACTCACCACTCACCACTCACTCACTCACCACTCACTCACCACTCACTCACCACTCACTCACCACTCACTCACCAACGTGTTAGAGCAATCACGGGACACACAGACACGTGGTCGTGGTGAGGTCACTCACCACTCACTCACCACTCACTCACCACTCACCACTCACTCACCACTCACTCACTCACCACTCACTCACCACTCACTCACCACTCACTCACCACTCACCACTCACTCACCACTCACTCACTCACCACTCACTCACCACTCACTCACTCACCACTCACTCACCACTCACTCACCACTCACTACCACTCACCACTCACTCACCACTCACCACTCACTCACCACTCACTCACCACTCACTCACTCACTCACTCACTCACTCACTCACTCACTCACCACTCACCACTCACCACTCACCACCACTCACCACTCACTCACCACTCACTCACCACTCACCACTCACCACTCACTCACCACTCACTCACCACTCACCAATCACTCACCACTCACTCACTCACCACTCACTCACTCACTCACCACTCACTCACTCACCACTCACTCACCACTCACTCACTCACCACTCACTCACTCACCACTCACTCACCACTCACTCACTCACCACTCACCACTCACTCACCACTCACTCACCACTCACTCACTCACCACTCACTCACTCACCCACTCACTCACTCACCACTCACTCACTCACCACTCACTCACTCACCACTCACTCACCACTCACTCACCACTCACTCACCACTCACCACTCACTCACCACTCACTCACCACTCACTCACCACTCACTCACCACTCACCACTCACTCACCACTCACTCACCACTCACCAATCACTCACCACTCACTCACCACTCACTCACTCACCACTCACTCACTCACCACTCACTCACCACTCACTCACCACTCACTCACTCACCACTCACTCACCACTCACTCACCACTCACTCACCACTCACTCACCACTCACCACTCACTCACCACTCACTCACTCACCATTCACTCCCTCACCACTCACTCACTCACCACTCACTCACTCACCACTCACTCACCACTCACTCACCACTCACTCACTCACCACTCACTCACCACTCACCACTCACTCACCACTCACTCACCACTCACTCACTCACCACTCACTCACTCACTCACCACTCACTCACCACTCACTCACCACTCACTCACTCACTCACCACTCACTCACCACTCACCACTCACTCACCACTCACTCACTCACCACTCACTCACCACTCACTCACTCACCACTCACTCACCACTCACTCACCACTCACCACTCACTCACTCACCACTCACTCACTCACTCACCACTCACTCACTCACCACTCACTCACTCACCACTCACTCACCACTCACTCACTCACCACTCACTCACCACTCACTCACTCACCACTCACCACTCACTCACCACTCACTCACCACTCACTCACTCACCACTCACTCACCACTCACCACTCACCACTCACTCACCACTCACTCACCACTCACCACTCACTCACTCACCACTCACTCACTCACCACTCACTTACCACTCACTCACCACTCACTCACTCACCACTCACTCACCACTCACTCACCACTCACTCACTCACCACTCACCACTCACTCCTCACTCACCACTCACCACTCACTCACTCACCACTCGCTCACCACTCGCTCACCACCCGCTCACCACTCGCTCACCACTCACTCACTCACCACTCACTCACCACTCACTCACCACTCACTCACTCACCACTCACTCACTCACCACTCACTCCTCACTCACCACTCACCACTCACTCGCTCACCACTCGCTCACCACTCGCTCACCACCCGCTCACCACCCGCTCACCACTCGCTCACCACCCGCTCACCACCCGCTCACCACCCGTTCACCACCCGCTCACTACCCGCTCACCACCCGCTCACCACCCGTTCAGCACTCGCTCACCACTCGCTCACCACCCGTTCACCACCCGCTCACCACCCGCTCACCACCCGCTCACCACCCGCTCACCACTCGCTCACCACCCGTTCACCACCCGCTCACCACCCGCTCACCACCCGCTCACCACCCGCTCACCACCCACGTGCGTGCCTCTCTGCCCAGGTGAGCTGGTCTCTGACTATCTGCGTGCCGAGGTCTCTCCCTCCGCCTACCTCCAGGCGCTGTCCTCACACGCTCACCGCTACAGTGGGTTCAACCTCCTCACCGCCACCTTCGGGTGAGCGTTGCCTACACCTCCTCACCACCTCCTCACCACCTCCTCACCACCTCCTCACCACCACCACCTCGTCACCACCTTGTCACCACCTTGTCACCACCTCGTCACCACTACCACCTCCTCACCACCACCACCTCCTCCCCACCACCTCCTCACCACCTCCTCACCACCACCTCGTCACCACCTCCTTACCTCCTCCTCACCACCACCACCTCCTCACCACCTCCTCACCACCACCACCTCCTCACCACCACCACCTCCTCACCACCACCACCTCCTCCTCCTCACCACCTCCTCACCACCTCCTCACCACCACCACCTTGTCACCACCTTGTCACCACCTCCTCACCACCACCTCCTCCTCACCACCACCACCTCCTCACCACCTCCTCACCACCACCTCGTCACCACTTCCTTACCTCCTCACCACCACCACCTCCTCACCACCTCCTCACCACCTCCTCACCACCACCTCGTCACCACTTCCTTACCTCCTCACCACCACCACCTCCTCACCACCTCCTCACCACCACCACCTCGTCACCACCTCCTTACCTCCTCCTCACCACCACCACCACCACATCCACCTCCTCACCACCACCACATCCACCTCTTCACCACCTGCACCTCCTCACCTCCACCTCCTCACCACCTGCCCCTCACCACCTCCACTCCCCACGCTCACCACTGTGGGTGAGTATCGGGTGGTGCGATGTCTCCTCCCCCGTCTCCCCACCCCAGGAGTGGTGGTGATGGTGGTGATGGTGGTGATGGTGGTGATGGCGGTGATGGTGGTGGCTGTGATGAGCTGTGGTACTACAGTAACCGTGGCAATGCAGCGCCTGTTTCACTACAGCCTGGTGAGGAGAGGCCACACACAATCACCACGTGGGTGAGTGAGTGTGGGTGAGTGTGGGTGAGTGTGGGTGAGTGTGTAGTTGAGTACAGGGTGAGTGTGGGTGAGTGTGGGTGAGTGTGGGTGAGTGTGGGTGAGTACAGGGTGAGTGTGGGTCAGTGTGGGTGAGTACAGGGTGAGTGTGGGTGAGTGTGGGTGAGTACAGGGTGAGTGTGGGTGAGTGTGGGTGAGTGTGGGTGAGTGTGGGTGAGTACGGGTGAGTGTGGGTGAGTGTGTGTGTGAGTACAGGGTGAGTGTGGGTGAGTGTGGGTGAGTGTGTAGTTGAATACCAGGTGAGTGTGGGTGAGTGTGTGGGTGAGTACAGGGTGAGTGTGGGTGAGTGTGTGGGTGAGTACAGGGTGAGTGGGTGAGTGTGGGTGAGTGTGGGTGAGTGTGTGGGTGAGTACAGGGTAAGTGGGTGAGTGTGTGGGTGAGTACAGGGTGAGTGTGAGTGAGTGTAGGGTGAGTGTGGGTGAGTGTGTAGGTGAGTGTGGGTAGGTGTAGGTGAGTGTGGGTGAGTGTAGGTGAGTGTAGGTGAGTGTGGGTGAGTGTGGGTGAGTGCGGGTGAGTGTGTAGGTGAGTGTGTGGGTGAGTGTGGGTGAGTGTGTAGGTGAGTGTGTGGGTGAGTGTGTAGGTGAGTACAGGGTGAGTGTGTAGGTGAGTGTAGGTGAGTGTAGGTGAGTGTGGGTGAGTGTGTAGGTGAGTGTGGGTGAGTGTAGGTGAGTGTGTAGGTGAGTACAGGGTGAGTGTGTAGGTGAGTACAGGGTGAGTGTAGGTGAGTGGGTGAGTGTGTAGGTGAGTACAGGGTGAGTGGAGGTGAGTGTAGGTGAGTGTGGGTGAGTGTGTAGGTGAGTGTGTAGGTGAGTGTGTAGGTGAGTGTGTGGGTGAGTGTGTGGGTGAGTGTGGGTAGGTGTAGGTGAGTGTGGGTGAGTGTAGGTGAGTGTAGGTGAGTGTGTGGGTGAGTGTGTGGGTGAGTGTGGGTGAGTGTGTAGGTGAGTACAGGGTGAGTGTAGGTGAGTGTGGGTGAGTGTGTAGGTGAGTGTGTAGGTGAGTGTGGGTGAGTGTGTAGGTGAGTGTGTAGGTGAGTGTATAGGTGAGTGTGGGTGAGTGTGTAGGTGAGTGTATAGGTGAGTGTGGGTGAGTGTGTAGGTGAGTGTGGGTGAGTGTGTAGGTGAGTACAGGGTGAGTGTGTAGGTGAGTGTGTAGGTGAGTGTGTAGGTGAGTGTATAGGTGAGTGTATAGGTGAGTGTGTAGGTGAGTGTATAGGTGAGTGTGGGTGAGTGTGTAGGTGAGTACAGGTGAGTACAGGGTGAGTGTGGGTGAGTGTGTAGGTGAGTGTATAGGTGAGTGTGGGTGAGTGTGTAGGTGAGTGTGTAGGTGAGTACAGGGTGAGTGTGGGTGAGTGTGTAGGTGAGTGTATGGGTGAGTGTAGGTGAGTGTGGGTGAGTGTGTAGGTGAGTGTGGGTGAGTGTGTAGGTGAGTGTATAGGTGAGTGTGTGGGTGAGTGTGTAGGTGAGTACAGGGTGAGTGTGTAGGTGAGTGTGCAGGTGAGTGTATAGGTGAGTGTATAGGTGAGTGTATAGGTGAGTGTGGGTGAGTGTGTAGGTGAGTACAGGTGAGTACAGGGTGAGTGTGGGTGAGTGTGTAGGTGAGTGTATAGGTGAGTGTGGGTGAGTGTGTAGGTGAGTACGGGTGAGTGTGGGTGAGTGTGTAGGTGAGTGTGTAGGTGAGTGTATAGGTGAGTGTGGGTGAGTGTGTAGGTGAGTACGGGTGAGTGTGGGTGAGTGTGTAGGTGAGTGTGTAGGTGAGTGTATAGGTGAGTGTGGGTGAGTGTGGGTGAGTGTATAGGCGAGTGTAGGTGAGTGTGGGTGAGTGTGTAGGTGAGTACAGGGTGAGTGTATAGGTGAGTGTGGGTAAGTGTAGGTGAGTGTATAGGTGAGTGTGGGTGAGTGTGTAGGTGAGTACAGGGTGAGTGTGGGTGAGTGTGTAGGTGAGTACAGGGTGAGTGTATAGGTGAGTGTATAGGTGAGTGTATAGGTGAGTGTGGGTGAGTGTATAGGTGAGTGTATAGGTGAGTGTATGGGTGAGTGTGTAGGTGAGTGTATGGGTGAGTGTGGGTGTGTATGGGTGAGTGTAGGTGAGTGTATAGGTGAGTGTGGGTGAGTGTGTAGGTGAGTACAGGGTGAGTGTGGGTGAGTGTGTAGGTGAGTGTATAGGTGAGTGTGGGTGAGTGTAGGTGAGTGTGGGTGAGTGTGGGTGAGTGTAGGTGAGTGTGTAGGTGAGTGTGTAGGTGAGTGTGAGTGTGGGTGAGTGTGTAGGTGAGTACAGGGTGAGTGTGGGTGAGTGTGTAGGTGAGTACAGGTGAGTGTATAGGTGAGTGTGGGTGAGTGTGTAGGTGAGTGTATTGGTGAGTGTAGGTGAGTGTATAGGTGAGTGTGGGTGAGTGTGTAGGTGAGTGTGTAGGTGAGTGTATGGGTGAGTGTGTAGGTGAGTGTATAGGTGAGTGTGTAGGTGAGTACAGGGTGAGTGTGGGTGAGTGTGTAGGTGAGTACAGGGTGAGTATATAGGTGAGTGTGTAGGTGAGTACAGGTGAGTATAGGTGAGTGTGTAGGTGAGTGTGTAGGTGAGTGTATAGGTGAGTGTATAGGTGAGTGTATAGGTGAGTGTAGGTGAGTGTAGGTGAGTGTGGGTGAGTGTGTAGGTGAGTGTGTAGGTGAGTACAGGGTGAGTATATAGGTGAGTACAGGTGAGTATAGGTGAGTGTGGGTGAGTGTGTAGGTGAGTGTGTAGGTGAGTGTATAGGTGAGTGTATAGGTGAGTGTATAGGTGAGTGTATAGGTGAGTGTGTAGGTGAGTGTAGGTGAGTGTGTAGGTGAGTGTGGGTGAGTGTGTAGGTGAGTGTGTAGGTGAGTACAGGTGAGTGTATAGGTGAGTGTGGGTGAGTGTGTAGGTGAGTGTGGGTGAGTGTGGGTGAGTGTGTAGGTGAGTGTAGGTGAGTGTATAGGTGAGTACAGGTGAGTATAGGTGAGTGTGGGTGAGTGTATAGGTGAGTGTAGGTGAGTGTGGGTGAGTGTGTAGGTGAGTACAGGGTGAGTGTATAGGTGAGTGTGAGTGAGTGTATAGGTGAGTGTGTAGGTGAGTACAGGTGAGTATAGGTGAGTGTATAGGTGAGTGTGTAGGTGAGTGTAGGTGAGTGTGTAGGTGAGTACAGGGTGAGTGTGTAGGTGAGTGTATAGGTGAGTGTAGGTGAGTGTACAGGGTGAGTGTGTAGGTGAGTGTAGGTGAGTGTAGGTGAGTACAGGGTGAGTGTGTAGGTGAGTGTGTAGGTGAGTGTGTAGGTGAGTGTATAGGTGAGTACAGGTGAGTATAGGTGAGTGTGGGTGAGTGTGTAGGTGAGTGTGTAGGTGAGTGTATAGGTGAGTGTGTAGGTGAGTGTAGGTGAGTGTGGGTGAGTGTGTAGGTGAGTACAGGGTGAGTGTATAGGTGAGTGTGGGTGAGTGTATTGGTGAGTGTGTAGGTGAGTGTGGGTGAGTGTGTAGGTGAGTACAGGGTGAGTGTGGGTGAGTGTAGGTGAGTGTACAGGGTGAGTGTGGGTGAGTGTATAGGTGAGTACAGGGTGAGTGTATAGGTGAGTGTATAGGTGAGTGTGTAGGTGAGTGTAGGTGAGTGTATAGGTGAGTGTGGGTGAGTGTGGGTGAGTGTGTAGGTGAGTGTATTGGTGAGTGTAGGTGAGTGTATAGGTGAGTGTAGGTGAGTGTATAGGTGAGTGTAGGTGAGTGTGTAGGTGAGTGTAGGTGAGTGTATAGGTGAGTGTGGGTGAGTGTATAGGTGAGTGTAGGTGAGTGTGGGTGAGTGTATAGGTGAGTGTGAGTGAGTGTATAGGTGAGTGTAGGTGAGTGTGGGTGAGTGTGGGTGAGTGTGTAGGTGAGTACAGGGTGAGTGTGGGTGAGTGTGGGTGAGTGTGTAGGTGAGTACAGGGTGAGTATATAGGTGAGTGTGTAGGTTAGTGTGTAGGTGAGTGTAGGTGAGTGTGGGTGAGTGTGTAGGTGAGTATAGGTGAGTGTAGGTGAGTGTATAGGTGAGTGTGTAGGTGAGTGTATAGGTGAGTGTGGGTGAGTGTGTAGGTGAGTGTAGGTGAGTGTGGGTGAGTGTGTAGGTGAGTATAGGTGAGTGTAGGTGAGTGTATAGGTGAGTGTGTAGGTGAGTACAGGGTGAGTGTGGGTGAGTGTGTAGGTGAGTACAGGGTGAGTATATAGGTGAGTGTGTAGGTGAGTACAGGTGAGTATAGGTGAGTGTGTAGGTGAGTGTGTAGGTGAGTGTATAGGTGAGTGTATAGGTGAGTGTATAGGTGAGTGTAGGTGAGTGTAGGTGAGTGTGGGTGAGTGTGTAGGTGAGTGTGTAGGTGAGTACAGGGTGAGTATATAGGTGAGTACAGGTGAGTATAGGTGAGTGTGGGTGAGTGTGTAGGTGAGTGTGTAGGTGAGTGTATAGGTGAGTGTATAGGTGAGTGTATAGGTGAGTGTATAGGTGAGTGTAGGTGAGTGTAGGTGAGTGTGTAGGTGAGTGTGGGTGAGTGTGTAGGTGAGTGTGTAGGTGAGTACAGGTGAGTGTATAGGTGAGTGTGGGTGAGTGTGTAGGTGAGTGTGGGTGAGTGTGGGTGAGTGTGTAGGTGAGTGTAGGTGAGTGTATAGGTGAGTACAGGTGAGTATAGGTGAGTGTGGGTGAGTGTATAGGTGAGTGTAGGTGAGTGTGGGTGAGTGTGTAGGTGAGTACAGGGTGAGTGTATAGGTGAGTGTGAGTGAGTGTATAGGTGAGTGTGTAGGTGAGTACAGGTGAGTATAGGTGAGTGTATAGGTGAGTGTGTAGGTGAGTGTAGGTGAGTGTGTAGGTGAGTACAGGGTGAGTGTGTAGGTGAGTGTATAGGTGAGTGTAGGTGAGTGTACAGGGTGAGTGTGTAGGTGAGTGTAGGTGAGTGTAGGTGAGTACAGGGTGAGTGTGTAGGTGAGTGTGTAGGTGAGTGTGTAGGTGAGTGTATAGGTGAGTACAGGTGAGTATAGGTGAGTGTGGGTGAGTGTGTAGGTGAGTGTGTAGGTGAGTGTATAGGTGAGTGTGTAGGTGAGTGTAGGTGAGTGTGGGTGAGTGTGTAGGTGAGTACAGGGTGAGTGTATAGGTGAGTGTGGGTGAGTGTATTGGTGAGTGTGTAGGTGAGTGTGTAGGTGAGTACAGGGTGAGTGTGGGTGAGTGTAGGTGAGTGTACAGGGTGAGTGTGGGTGAGTGTATAGGTGAGTACAGGGTGAGTGTATAGGTGAGTGTATAGGTGAGTGTGTAGGTGAGTGTAGGTGAGTGTATAGGTGAGTGTGGGTGAGTGTGGGTGAGTATGTAGGTGAGTGTATTGGTGAGTGTGGGTGAGTGTAGGTGAGTGTATAGGTGAGTGTAGGTGAGTGTATAGGTGAGTGTAGGTGAGTGTGTAGGTGAGTGTAGGTGAGTGTATAGGTGAGTGTGGGTGAGTGTATAGGTGAGTGTAGGTGAGTGTGGGTGAGTGTATAGGTGAGTGTGAGTGAGTGTATAGGTGAGTGTAGGTGAGTGTGGGTGAGTGTGGGTGAGTGTGTAGGTGAGTACAGGGTGAGTGTGGGTGAGTGTGTAGGTGAGTACAGGGTGAGTATATAGGTGAGTGTGTAGGTTAGTGTGTAGGTGAGTGTAGGTGAGTGTGGGTGAGTGTGTAGGTGAGTATAGGTGAGTGTAGGTGAGTGTATAGGTGAGTGTGTAGGTGAGTGTATAGGTGAGTGTGGGTGAGTGTGTAGGTGAGTGTAGGTGAGTGTGGGTGAGTGTGTAGGTGAGTATAGGTGAGTGTAGGTGAGTGTATAGGTGAGTGTGTAGGTGAGTGTATAGGTGAGTGTGGGTGAGTGTATAGGTGAGTGTAGGTGAGTGTGGGTGAGTGTGTAGGTGAGTATAGGTGAGTGTGGGTGAGTGTATAGGTGAGTGTGAGTGAGTGTATAGGGTGAGTGTGTAGGTGAGTATAGGTGAGTGTGGGTGAGTGTGGGTGAGTGTGTAGGTGAGTACAGGTGAGTATAGGTGAGTGTGGGTGAGTATAGGTGAGTGTGTAGGTGAGTACAGGTGAGTGTATAGGTGAGTGTGTGGGTGAGTGTGTAGGTGAGTATAGGTGAGTATAGGTGAGTGTGGGTGAGTGTATAGGTGAGTGTGGGTGAGTGTATTGGTGAGTGTAGGTGAGTGTAGGTGAGTGTAGGTGAGTATAGGTGAGTGTGGGTGAGTGTGTAGGTGAGTACAGGGTGAGTGTATTGGTGAGTATAGGTGAGTGTGTAGGTGAGTACAGGGTGAGTGTATTGGTGAGTATAGGTGAGTGTGTAGGTGAGTGTGTAGGTGAGTGTGTAGGTGAGTGTAGGTGAGTGTGGGTGAGTGTGTAGGTGAGTGTATAGGTGAGTGTGGGTGAGTGTGTAGGTGAGTGTGTAGGTGAGTGTGGGTGAGTGTAGGTGAGTGTGTAGGTGAGTGTGGGTGAGTGTAGGTGAGTGTGGGTGAGTGTGTAGGTGAGTGTGTAGGTGAGTGTATAGGTGAGTGTGGGTGAGTGTGTAGGTGAGTGTGTAGGTGAGTGTATAGGTGAGTGTGGGTGAGTGTAGGTGAGTGTGGGTGAGTGTGTAGGTGAGTGTGGGTGAGTGTAGGTGAGTGTGGGTGAGTGTGTAGGTGAGTGTATAGGTGAGTATAGGTGAGTACAGGTGAGTGTAGGTGAGTGTGTAGGTGAGTGTGGGTGAGTGTGTAGGTGAGTACAGGGTGAGTGTATAGGTGAGTGTATAGGTGAGTGTAGGTGAGTGTGTAGGTGAGTATAGGTGAGTGTATTGGTGAGTGTAGGTGAGTGTATAGGTGAGTGTGGGTGAGTATAGGTGAGTACAGGGTGAGTGTGGGTGAGTGTGGGTGAGTGTGTAGGTGAGTGTAGGTGAGTGTATAGGTGAGTGTAGGTGAGTGTGTAGGTGAGTGTGGGTGAGTGTATAGGTGAGTGTATAGGTGAGTGTGGGTGAGTATAGGTGAGTACAGGGTGAGTGTGTGTGAGTGTATTGGTGAGTGTATAGGTGAGTGTGTAGGTGAGTGTGTAGGTGAGTGTGTAGGTGAGTGTGTAGGTGAGTGTGTAGGTGAGTGTAGGTGAGTGTGGGTGAGTACAGGGTGAGTGTAGGTGAGTGTAGGTGAGTGTGTAGGTGAGTGTACAGGTGAGTGTGTAGGTGAGTACAGGGTGAGTGTGGGTGAGTATAGGTGAGTGTAGGTGAGTACAGGTGAGTGTATAGGTGAGTATAGGTGAGTGTGTAGGTGAGTATAGGTGAGTGTGTAGGTGAGTGTATAGGTGAGTGTGGGTGAGTGTGTAGGTGAGTGTAGGTGAGTGTATAGGTGAGTGTAGGTGAGTGTGGGTGAGTGTATAGGTGAGTGTATAGGTGAGTGTAGGTGAGTGTAGGTGAGTACAGGGTGAGTGTGGGTGAGTGTATAGGTGAGTGTGGGTGAGTGTATAGGTGAGTGTATAGGTGAGTGTAGGTGAGTGTGGGTGAGTGTGTAGGTGAGTGTGTAGGTGAGTATAAGTGAGTGTAGGTGAGTGTGGGTGAGTGTATAGGTGAGTGTATAGGTGAGTGTATAGGTGAGTATAGGTGAGTGTATAGGTGAGTACAGGTGAGTGTATTGGTGAGTGTGGGTGAGTGTGTAGGTGAGTGTGGGTGAGTGTATAGGTGAGTGTATTGGTGAGTGTATAGGTGAGTGTATAGGTGAGTGTGTAGGTGAGTGTGGGTGAGTGTATAGGTGAGTGTATTGGTGAGTGTATAGGTGAGTGTAGGTGAGTGTGTGGGTGAGTGTGTGGGTGAGTGTGTGGGTGAGTGTATAGGTGAGTACAGGTGAGTGTGGGTGAGTGTGTAGGTGAGTGTATAGGTGAGTACAGGTGAGTATAGGTGAGTGTGTGGGTGAGTGTGTAGGTGAGTGTGTAGGTGAGTGTGGGCGAGTGTAGGTGAGTGTAGGTGAGTGTAGGTGAGTGTGTAGGTGAGTACAGGGTGAGTGTAGGTGAGTGTAGGTGAGTGTGTAGGTGAGTGTATAGGTGAGTGTAGGTGAGTGTACAGGGTGAGTGTAGGTGAGTGTAGGTGAGTGTATAGGTGAGTGTGTAGGTGAGTGTGTAGGTGAGTGTGTAGGTGAGTGTGGGTGAGTGTGTAGGTGAGTGTACAGGTGAGTGTGGGTGAGTGTACAGGTGAGTATAGGTGAGTGTATAGGTGAGTGTAGGTGAGTGTGGGTGAGTGTATAGGTGAGTGTATTGGTGAGTGTGGGTGAGTGTGTAGGTGAGTGTGGGTGAGTGTATAGGTGAGTACAGGTGAGTGTGGGTGAGTGTACAGGTGAGTATAGGTGAGTGTATAGGTGAGTGTAGGTGAGTGTGGGTGAGTGTATAGGTGAGTGTATAGGTGAGTGTGGGTGAGTGTGTAGGTGAGTGTGGGTGAGTGTGTAGGTGAGTGTATAGGTGAGTATAGGTGAGTGTATAGGTGAGTACAGGTGAGTGTATAGGTGAGTGTGGGTGAGTGTGTAGGTGAGTACGGGCTGAGTAACGCGTTGCTGGACACTCCCTGGGGCAAGCTGCGTCACGGCAAGGCCGCGTTCAGCGTCGCCGTGAGGCGTGGGGGCAGCCACTCGGAGCTCACAGAGGCCCTGCTCACTATCCTCAACGACACCACACCGTACGTACACACACACACACCTACACACACACTTACACACACACTCACACACACACTCACACACACCTACACACTCACACACACTCACACACACACTCACACACACTCGGAGCTCACAGAGGCCCTGCTCACTATCCTCAACGACACCACACCGTACGTACACACTCACACACACTCACACACACTCACACACCTACACACACACTCAGAGCTCACAGAGGCCCTGCTCACTATCCTCAACGACACCACACCGTACGTACACACACACACTCACACACCTACACACACTCACACACCTACACACACTCACACACACTCACACACACACACTCACACACCTACACACACACACACTCACACACACACACCTACACACACACACACTCACACACTCACACACACACACTCACACTCGGAGCTCACAGAGGCCCTGCTCACTATCCTCAACGACACCACACCGTACGTACACACACACACTCACACACACACACACACACCTACACACACACTCACACCTACACACACTCACACACCTACACACACCTACACACACCTACACACACTCACACACACACTCACCTACAAAGACAAAGACAAAGACCCCCCATATAGCCTGTAACAGACTGTAGGGGCAAGTGCTGTTAGCGAGCACCTATGAAGGCCGAAACGGTACACGAGGGGGTGGGTGGCCAGCACCACGCCCGACCGCCTTTGTCTCCCTAGTGGCGATGTTTACACACCGCACCAGGTACTCATTTGAGGCTGAGTCGACCTAGGGGAGGCCCGGGACCGGTTCAGATAATCGTCACTGGTGTTGGCCGTGAGCGGGAATCGAACCCGGGTCGCCAGGTTCATAGCGCAGCGCGCTAACCGCTACACTATCGCTCACCTACACACACTCACACACCTACACACACCTACACACACCTACACACACCTACACACACTCACACACACTCACACACACACTCACACACACACTCACCTACACACACACTCACACACACCTACACACACTCACACTCACACACTCACACACACACACCCACACACTCACACTCACACACCTACACACACACTCACACACACACTCACACTCGGAGCTCACAGAGGCCCTGCTCACTATCCTCAACGACACCACACCGTGCGTACACACACACACACCTACACACACCTACACACACCTACACACACACACACACTCAGAGCTCACACACACACTCACACACACTCACACACACACACCTACACACTCACACACACTCACACCTACACACACACCTATACACACTCACACACACTCAGAGCTCACAGAGGCCCTGCTCACTATCCTCAACGACACCACACCGTACGTACACACTCACACTCACCTACACACACCTACACACTCACACACACTCACACACACTTACACACACACACTCACACACACTCACACACACACACTCACACACCTACACACACCTACACACACTCACACACAGAGCTCACAGCGGCCCTGCTCACTATCCTCAACGACACCACACCGTATGTACACACTCACACTCACTCACACACACTTACACACACACCTACACACACTCACACACACTCACACACACTCGGAGCTCACAGCGGCCCTGCTCACTATCCTCAACGACACCACACCGTACGTACACACACACACACCTACACACACACACACCTACACACACACTTACACACACACACACACTCACACACACACTCACCTACACACACTCACACACCTACACACACCTACACACACACACACACTCACACACACACTCACACACACTCGGAGCTCACAGCGGCCCTGCTCACTATCCTCAACGACACCACACCGTGCGTACACTCACACACTCACACACACTCACACACACTCACACACTCACACACACTCACACACACACACTCACACACCTACACACACCTACACACACTCACACACACACTCACACACACACTCACCTACACACACTCACACACACTCAGAGCTCACAGCGGCCCTGCTCACTATCCTCAACGACACCACACCGTACGTACACACTCACACACACACTCACACACCTACACACACCTACACACACTCACACACAGAGCTCACAGCGGCCCTGCTCACTATCCTCAACGACACCACACCGTGCGTACACACACACACACCTACACACACCTACACACACCTACACACACACACACACTCAGAGCTCACACACACACTCACACACACTCACACACACACACCTACACACTCACACACACTCACACCTACACACACACCTATACACACTCACACACACTCAGAGCTCACAGAGGCCCTGCTCACTATCCTCAACGACACCACACCGTACGTACACACTCACACTCACCTACACACACCTACACACTCACACACACTCACACACACTTACACACACACACTCACACACACTCACACACACACACTCACACACCTACACACACCTACACACACTCACACACAGAGCTCACAGCGGCCCTGCTCACTATCCTCAACGACACCACACCGTACGTACACACACACACACCTACACACACACTCACACACACACACACACTCACACACACACTCACCTACACACACACACACTCACACACTCACACACACACACCTACACACACCTACACACACCTACACACACCTACACACACTCACACACACAGAGCTCACAGCGGCCCTGCTCACTATCCTCAACGACACCACACCGTGCGTACACTCACACACACTCACACACACACACTCACACACCTACACACACTCACACACACCTACACACACTCACACTCACCTACACACACCTACACACACTCACACTCACCTACACACACCTACACACACTCACACACACTCACTCACACACTCACACACACACTCACACACACCTACACACACCTACACACACTCACACACACACTCACTCACACACTCACACTCACTCACACACTCACACAAACTCTCACACACACACACTCACACACACACTCACACACACTCACACACTCACACACTCACAACAACAACAACAACCGCCATTCGCCACTAAGTGGCGGTGACGTCACCACGATGCTTGTGCCAGGCTATGTGCACCGTGAGGCCACGTGAAGTGTCAAACGCCCGCTGGCAGGAGGTCACTGGGCAGACCCAGGTGCCACGGGTCGACTGACTGAGATGAGTGGCTGATGCACTACCTGTGCCCCCTACTGTGCCAACCTGCTGTGCTTTAGCCACCCGGCGTTCCGCTCGTTGTTGTGAGCGTCGCTCCTCCGCCCTCCGTTGTTGTTGGAGGGCGACTGCCTCCAACTGCCCAGTAGCATCCTTCACGAGCCTCCTCCACAGAGGCCGATCTTGACACCGCTGGTACCAGTCATCGGCAAGTCCACTCAGCTCCACGTCCTCCTGTACCACATCACTCCATCTCTTCTCTAGCCCGTGCCGCGCCCGCTAAGCCCCCTCAATCCGGCCAAACAAAAGCTGTTTCGGCATGCGGTGGCTGGGCATGCGGGCTACATGACCCAGCCATCGCAGCCTTGCCCGCCGGAGGAGCTCACCGATGGGACCTTGTCCAGATCTTTCAAGGATTTGTGAGCTCCTCACACAATCCAGTCTGGTTAAACCCAGGATGGATCGTAGGCAGGCCAGCCTAAATGTTTCTAACCGGCGAAGATGTTCCACCAGGGGGGTCCACGTTTCGCAAGCGTAGAGAAGGGAGGGAATGACCGTGGCCGAGAAGACCTGAAGCTTAGTGCGGAGCGACAGACCAGGTAGCTTCCACACAGCGTTACGCAACCAATGAAAAGATATTGCCGCTCGACTGATTCGGAGTGAGACCTCTGCTGTTAAACTGGAGCCAGTCATAAGCACACTGCCCAGGTATGGGAAACTCTCCACTCTCTCCACAACTGCCCCATCACCGATTGGGAGTTGTGGGGGTGGAGTGTCCGATGGTACAAAATACCCAGGCAGGTGCTTAGTTTTGGTGGGGCTGATGGTAAGGCCCCACCTCTTAGTGGCACGCTCCAGTCTCAGCAGCAGCGTCTCCAACTCCTCAAACACACACACACATACACACACACCACGTACACACAGTGTAATCAGCTGACACTGCTGATGATGATGCTGCTGTTGATGACACTGCTGATAATGATGACGCTGCTGCTACTCACACTGCTGCTGGTGACGACACTGTTGATGATGACACTGCTGATGATGATGCTGATGACACTACTGATGATGACGCTGCTGATGATGATGACGCTGCTGACACTGCTGCTGCTGATGTCACTGCTGATGATGACACTGCTGCTGATGATGACGCTGCTGCTGATGACGCTGCTGCTGATGACACTGCTGATGATGACACTGCTGCTGATGATGACGCTGCTGCTGATGATGACACTGCTGATGATGACACTGCTGCTGATGACACTGCTGCTGATGATGACGCTGCTGCTGATGATGACACTGCTGATTATGATGACGCTGCTGCTGATGATGACGCTGCTGCTGATGACGCTGCTGCTGATGATGACGCTGCTGCTGATGATGACGCTGCTGATGACACTGCTTTTGATGACACTGCTGCTGATGATGACACTGCTGATGATGACACTGCTGCTGATGACACTGCTGCTGATGATGACGCTGCTGATGATGACACTGCTGCTGATGATGACGCTGCTGCTATTGATGACGCTGCTGCTATTGATGTCACTGCTGCTGATGACAC